>NW_021829064.1:0-7125 GCF_006345805.1 Octopus sinensis | reverse complement strand
AATTACTAATGTTAAGTACAATTTAGAGACACAAAGTAGTTTTGACTGTACATTTATATGGAATGGAATTTTATTCTTCTTTAGTTAATATTTTAAGGGAACTCCACAAATTAATATAACTACAATTAGTAGCATTACTATCACTACTCATGCTTAATTTTCCCATATTAGAAGCTACAATTTGGGCGAGGTAAGTGTAATGGAATAAAAAAAAAGGGGGTTACAGAGTTTTGTTGAAGATAGCTTAATACCTATGTTGAATATTTAAGTCAGGGAATGGCTTCTTCTAAATTATAAGGAGGGTTATACTATATCTTTCCTTACATCAAATAATATTCGCCATTGGTATATAATAGTTATTTTCAGTGTACTCTTCTAGTATGTAGAATGTTCTTTTAACGATCTCTACTGCAAGATATCCTAGATATATCGTAAGTGTATGTGAGGGCACAAAATAGAGAAAACAAGATACATAGAAGAAAAATATATAGTCTATTTTTGAAGATGTCCTTGATGACCTATGTAAAATATTATGAACTGAATTTCTGAAAGAATTCGGTTGATAGACAATTTATTATTGCAATTTAGGATAAGGCGGCGAGCTGGCAGAAACGTTAGCACGCCGGGCGAAATGCTTCGCGGCATTTCGTCTGCCGTTACGCTCTGAGTTCAAATTCCGCCGAGGTCGATTTTGCCTTTCATCCTTTCGATGTCGATAAATAAAGTACCAGTCTCGCACTTGGGTCGATATAATCGACTTAATCCCTTTGTCTGTCCTTGTTTGTCCCCTCTGTATTTGGCCCCTTGTGGGTAGCAAAGAAATATAATATAATTTAGGATTTCATGAGTTCTATGGCAGGGGTAGTATAGATCATTTGACAGGTCATGAGTAACTTTTAGTAATCAAATATAGTAGCATTAGTCCCTAGGGTAACGCTTAAGGCTAAGTCTTTCACAAGTGTAGAGGTTCTCTCAGTTCCTTTCGTTAATTGTAGGCCTCAATTGATAAGGGTTGATAAACCACCGTGGCGGCACAATAGGGAGCGTCAGTCTGAGTGTGGCTCTTAGCGTTTCTGCTTCGGTTACTGAATTCATTAGAGCATTCTCTAATGAGCTTAAACATAACGACATTCATTATAGGTGCAAATATTAATATATTCCACCCCTACAACAGGTTTGGATTAGATTGAGTATAGCTCTTGAACGAAGATACAACAACCAGGAAACCGAATCACGGCTGTATTGGATATTATCATATCTCGTATATGATAAGGCGGCGAGCTGGCAAAAACGTTAGCACGCCGGGCGAAATGCTTAGCAGTATTTCGTCTGCCGGTACGTCCCGGGTTCAAATTCCGCCGAGGTCGACTTTGCTTTTCATCCTTTCGGGGTCGATAAAATAAGTACCAGTTACGCGCTGGGGTCGATGTAATCGACTTAAACCGTTTGTCTGCCTTGTTTGTCCTCTCTATGTTTAGCCCCTTCTGGGTACTAAAGAAATATATCATATGTCGTATATCATTATATATTATATGATATACAATATATATTATCTATTATATAAAATAGACCTGTGTGTGTGTGTGTCTGTATTATGCGTGCAGTTATTAGTTATGTATGTATAACCTTTAGAGAGAAAATAGGAATTCTGTATAGTTACTCGCTGAAACTAATGAAGCACTGATTCAGAAAGAGACGAGAACAAAATCTTATCCTCCATCTCCAAAACGTGTTGCGGGCGGCCATCTTGGCTGACCGACATATTTTTGGTGTTCTTTCAGATATCCAGTTTACAGCAGACTTGTTTATTTAAAAGAAACTCACTCTCAAAATGGATGTTGTCTGTAACATTGTGTGTACGAGTGTGTGTGTGTGTATACATTCATATATATATATATATATATATATATTATATATCTAGTATATATATATATATATATATATATATATATATAATATAATATATATATATATATATATAGTATATACTACTATATATGTATGTGCTTGTGTGCGTGATTGTGTGTGTATGTATGCATATGCATATATTTTTATATATAGATGTAGATATCGATATAGTGTTACATGTATACATACAGATATAGATACGTATGGTGTGTGTGTAAATATATGCATACATATATGTATACATATATATATATATTATATATAATATATAGATATATATATATATATATATATATATATATATATATATATATATATACGTACATACACATATACATATATATGTAAATGTATGTATATATATATTTGTATATATATGTAAGTGTATTATATATATAAATACACACACACACACACACATATATATGAGAAGGGTAGAGGAGAAGGTGATGATGGACTTTAAAAAGGAAGACGAATTAAAGTTGACATTAATATCTTATTAGTCTTTCCGTAATCTTAGTTTCACAGAACTAAAGTCTGTGAATTGGTCAATCTCCTTTGCGTTGCACACTGGTGGTGAGATGATGATGATGATGATGATGATGATGGCAGTGGAAATGATGATGAGGAAGGGGATGGGGAAGAGGTGGAGGAGGAGGAGGGGGAGGAAGATGGTAGTGGTGATGGTGTTGAAAAAATTATGATGATAGTGATGGTGACGACGACGACGACGACGACGCCCACGATGACGAATGCTGATGATCATCATCATTGTTCGACTGTGGTCGAAACCATGGAATTTGCTATGTTACGCCAGACTTCACGATCCATCATAGCATTACGGAGATCCCGTTGCTGGATGCCTGTATCCCTGGAGATTACATCAGGGTAGGAGAGTGTGCGCCCTCTGGTATCGTGACCGTGGTCGAGACAATGGAATTTACTATGTTACGCCAGACTTCACGGTCCATCATAGCATTACGGAGGTCCCGTTGCTGGATGCCTGTATCCCTGGAGATTATATCAGGGTAGGAGAGTGTGTGCCTTCTGGTATCGCGAGCAGATGGCTTCCAGAGGAGAAGAGTAGAAATTTACCTCGTTTTCAGCTCTACAACAATGTCCAGCAAACCAGACTCTTCTACCTTTCACAAGAGATGATACAGGTGGTAGTTTCCCATATATTTGTACTTTGGTTGGATGACGCTTCCACGAGAGATTTTGAGCTCTCATAAGGAGGCGAGTGTAGGTTCCATCCAACCGCCCCTCAAGCTTCTTTGATAACGTCCTGATGATGTTGACGATGATGATGAGGATAATGATGAGGAGGGCTCTAATGAGGATGACAGCCAGCTCGACGCCTTAAAAACCCCTAATAATTGCTCCTAATTTCGACACAAGGCTAACGATTTTGAGGGGAGAGAAAAGTAGTCGATACCTATGATCCCAGTAGTTGACTTGTTCGTTATTTTATCGACCCTGGGGTAGGTTGAAAGACAAGGTTGACACTGGCAGAATTTGATCTCAGAATGTAAAGAGCCGGAAGAAATAATGCAAGGCATTTTTTGCGACGCACTGACGATTCTTCCAGCCCGCCGCCCTTTAATACCTATTTCTTTACTACCCACAAGGGGCTAAACACAGAGGGGACAAACAAGACAGACAAACGGATTATGTCGATTACATCGACCCTAGTGCGTAACTGGTACTTAATTTATCGACCCCGAAAGGATGAAAGGCAAAGTCGACCTCGGCGGAATTTGAACTCAGAACGTAACGGCAGACGAAATACCGCTAAGCATTTCGCCCGGCGTGCTAACGATTCTGCCAGCTCGCCGCCCTATACCGTAACCCTAACAGTTTCGAATTTTGACTGAAGGCCAATAATTATAAGGGTAGGGATTATTCGATTTTAGGGGTGGAGATTAGCAGAGGTCTATTACATCGACCCCACAAATGCCATTAAGCATTTTGTCCGAGATGCTAACGCGAAAGCCAGCTTGGCGCCTTTGATAGCGATAGTGGTGGTGCACTAGTGGAATGGACCCTGTTGTTAGGGTTATAGTTTTTATAGGAGTTCGGTACACTATTGTCGCTGGAGTTCTTGCCATTAATGTTATTATTGTGTTGTGTTGTTGTTGTTGTTGTTGTTGTTGTTGTTGTGTTGTTGTTGTTGTCGTCGTCGCTGTTGTGTTTGGAAACTCTGTTAGTGTTGTAGCAATCTCTGGAGTTGTGGCTGATCATGTATTTAGCCGCTGAAAGGGGGTTTGGGCGATGCAATTATGGCGTTGATAAAAATGGGTGTCTTGTTTCTTTTGTGACTGTTTTGGGGGCGGAAGGCTTTTGAAACGTGTCGTAGCTCCGCATATGTAACAGAGAGAGTTTACGAAATAAAACAAAAGACGAAGACAGGTGGTGTACAAAACAAACAGATGTATTAGTATAACGCTCAGGAATAGAAAAAGTCTTTTACGTTTCGAGCATCTTAGCTTTCTCTTAGCTTTACGTATGTAGCATCTTAGCTTTCTCTCCTCCCGCTATCACAGACAGATGAGTGCCAGTCGTGAGGAAAACCAGGTCAGGTGTATTTCCGATGTTTTCCGTATTTGCTTGTATTGAAAGTTTCACATCCCCCACCACAAGTTTCATATTGGTAAATTATTGACCTCCATGATTGTTGCAGCCTTTTTTTTTTATATCAGCCAAGATGGCTACCACTCACCAGGTGATTTATAATTTATTATCTTCTCTTTTGCCAGGCGCTGACAACGTTAGGTTCGCACAAGAGTTTCTCATTCATCAGTGTTGTTGCGAAGTGCTATCTTGCCTCTGTCTCTGCTTCGAATCTTACTTCAGCTATACCATATTGTTCTTCTTATGTTCCCACGCATGCCCAAGGTACTTTTCCATTCGGGTCTCACTTGCATTTTTCCGGCGACCCGATTTTGTTCCAATGCAACGGCAGATGACTGTAAATTTTAGAGTGCTTCTTCTAGCATCGGATGGAGGGCTTAGAATTACTCTTCGTCCATTTTCGTTTTAAATTTGGCCAGTTTTCAGCCGTTTTGGTTTAAATCGAATTTTTCAACATTTCTTGCAGCGGCATCAAAACAAATATCTTTTGCAGCTGCCTCACGACGCATGTTGAAATGTTTGTTTTTTACTGTTGGCCATTGCACTGATGCTGTTTCTTTTTCCTACTAGAAAAATCCTACCTGTTGGTTGAGGGTAGCGACGACGCCGGTAGAGGTTTGCTTCTTTCAAAGTTTACTTTTTTTTGCGATTGTTGTTGTTGTCGGTCGGCATTTGTTGGGTCATTTGACATAAGAGTTGAGACTCCGCAACCACAAAGTCCTTCCTATGTCTTGTCCGACTCCTCTAAATTTTTGGCGAAAATGCCGACTTGAAATTGTTTTAAAATACGTATATTTTACAAAATCACCGATCGAGTCCACCCCGAAAGATGAAAATATAAGAGAAGCTTTGCAGCTCCTCAGTGCCTCTGTGAACTTATGTGACACAGTGCAAAAATTTTGAATATGAATGTGCAAAACGAACAGAATGCTGGCACCACTAACACAACAGTAATAATGGTTGCATATTTGTGTCAGTAGGCCGTTAGGGGGAAGAGGGCCCCAGTACTTAACTGGTACTTATTTTATCTACCTCGAATGGGTGAAAGGCAAAGTAAACCTCAGCGGAATTCGAACTCAGAACGTAAAGACCTGGATAAATATCGCTAAGCATTTTATTCAGTGCTCAAATGATTGTGCTGCTTTTTGTTTGTTTGTTTGTTTGCTGAGCAAAGCGGTCTTCGTCCAGTGGGAGAAGTCTGAAACGTGGTCCTTTGCTATTCGTAAGACCCGCAGAAGAGAAAGCAGGTCAACCACCGACACCGAGAGCATCGACCGATGGATGAATGCGCATCCAGGCTCAGCGGTTGCGTAGGAAGTCGGAAACAAGAAACAGGAAGAAGGAGTGAGAGAAAGTTGGAGCGAAAGAGTACAACAGGGGTCGCCACCACCCCCTGTCGGAGCCTCGTGGAGCTTTAGGTATTTTCGCTCATTAAACACATACAACGTCCGGTCTGGGAATCGAAACCGCGATCCTCCGACCGCGAGTCCGCTGCCCTAACCATTGGGCCATTGCGCTTCCACTGATTGTGCTGTTGTGTCGCCCTTTAAAAGCCTAAAAATAATAATAGATTTATATGAGACAGAACTGGTCCTACCTTGACATTCTATTGGAATAACAAAGAGTTGGGGGTTGCGGAAAGTGACTTGGTCGGCGGTTTCTGGTATTCCATTTGACTGCTCGATCACTTGAGCGTAGACCTTCACTCCAGATATTTGGTGATACATGAGTAAAGGCTGGGCCCAATCAAAACACTGCTCAGCGTAAGGCCACTTGCTGCTATTCTCTGCTTGAACTATAAAGGGTAGGTCCACTTGTGAGAGTGTTTCCACTAAAGTACAGGGTGCCAGGTTCCATCTCAACCTAATCACATCCTCGGACGAGTCTAGTGAACCCAATGTAAACTTCTTCCGGTTCATCTCCGACCAATTCTTGTGGAAAGATCTGTTGGTAGAAATGATGTGCACAAGTATTTAATTGTTTAATTGGTCGGTACAAGTATATATATAGGTAGTGTGTATATGTATGTATGTATGTATGTATGTATGTATGTTTGTATGTATGTATGTACGTACGTACGTATGTATGTATGTATGTATGTATGTATGTATGTATGTTTGTATGTATGTACGTATGTATGTTTGTATATATGTATGTATGTATGAATGTATGTATGTATGTATGTATGTATGTATGTATGTATGTATGAATGTATGTATTATGTATGTATGTATGAATGTATGTATGTATGTATGCATGTATGTATGTATGTATGTATGTATATATGTATATATGCATGTATGTATGTATGAATGTATGTATGTGTGTATGTATGTATGAATGTATGCATGTATGCATGTATGTATGTATGAATGTGTGTATGTATGTATGAATGTATGCATGTATGCATGTATGTATGTATGTATGTGTGTATGTATGTATGAATGTATGTATGTATGAATGTATGTATGTATGTATGAATGTATGTATGTATGTATGCATGTATGTATCATATATTGTATCATGTAAGTGGTTTTACTTATCTTATAATAAATTTTTTAATACTTTTTGATTGTTATATATAAT
>NW_021829063.1:0-2500 GCF_006345805.1 Octopus sinensis | reverse complement strand
ATTCTGCTCCGTAAGTTTCCAAACAAATTGAGACAAATAAATGGAAAGGTTTTTTTTTCATTTTTTTACGTCCCTTAACTAAAATGTGCGTAGATACTGGTAATATCAGTTTTTGAATGTATTAGCGGTAAATTTTATATAATTCTTTTCTATTCCATCCAGAGCTATTATAGATTCTCGGTATATCGTTAGGGAAGGCTTGATTGTCGGTGTAGGGACATCTAAGTGTATGTTTTCAGATGTGTATGAACTGAGAAGCGACCTTATCTAAGCGAGAATAGATAACCTTAACATTGTTCGTGTTCAGTTGTTTGTTGTACATATATGTAGATGGAGAATGTTGCTTTACTAAAGATAGAAATATCCTAGTTATGATAGTAGCTACATTCATGTATGGTGGATTAAACCTGATTACCTTCCTCCTCCTTGTTGGCTGTGGTGTGGGATATTCCTGTCATATTAGCCGAACTAAAGACACTACTAGACTGTGTATCGTTGTAATAGAAGTAGCTCTGTTAAATGTCTCTGAAAGGTTCTTATTTATGGAATTTTTGTGGTTGCATATGCTGTGCTCGTTTGATTTTCCGCAAGAATAGCATGCATATATATTTAAACCTAGCGTTATATCTAAGAAGTTAGCTATCTTATCTGCGTGGATAAGAAGCTTGCTCTGTAGCCACGCGGTTTCAGATTCTATGTCACAGCCCAGCACGCTGGACGTCTTCTACTATAGGTCCAGGCCGGCCAATGTCTCGTGAGTGAATTTGATCAATAGAAACTATAAAATCCTGTCGTGTGTCTATGTTCGTGTGCGTGTGCGTGCGTATGTGTGTGTGTGTGTGTAAGCGTGTGCACGTGTGTGCGCGCGTGTTCTCTGAAGTCGTTGATTGCTTAGAACTGTCACAACCACCGTCGGACTGAATGTCTTGCGGTATTTGTTCCGGCTCCTTGTGATTTGAGGCATGGCCTATTTGGGTGGTAGACTTAACCAGTCGTCCGGTTTAACAGCAGTACCTGGCATCTTTGATACCTTTAGTAGAGCATTTGGATCAGGTTTCCGGTTGAGGAATATTTCTCCCCCTTCTTTCCACCAATCTCAGAGAACCTGTAACGGGACATGGGCACTGCTTTCCCTCCTGACCAAAATATAAAAGAAAACAACTATGTTAAGCTTGTTGTTGCTATTGTTAATGTTGTCGCTGTTGCTGCTACCGTTGTTGTTGTTGTTGTTGTTGTTGTTGTTGTTCTTCTTCTTCTTCTTCTTCTTCTTCTTCTTCTTCTTCTTCTTCTTCTTCTTCTTGTGTGTGGTGGCGGTGCTGTTGTTGTTGTTGCTAATCCCTAAATCAACTGTAAATGAGCAGATCTATGATCTAAGGCATTCCACATATGATCATCCCGTGATTTTAAGGATATCCAGGATCACATTATACAATGTGTACTTAAGTTTGTTTGTTTTTTTTTCTTAATATAATCTTTTACTCTTTTACCCTAGTACTTATTCTATCGGTCTCTTTTGCCGAACCGCTAAGTTACCGGGACGTAAACACACGAGCATCGATTATCAAGTGATGTTGGGGGAACAAACACAGACACACAAACCTACACACACACACACACATATATATATACATATATATATATATATACGACGGGCTTCTTTCAGTTTCCGTCTACCAAATCCACTCATAAGGCTTTGGTCGGCCCGAGGCTATAGTAGAAGACACTTGCCCAAGGTGCCACGCAGTGGGACTGAAACCAGAACCATGTGATTCGTAAGCGAGCTACTCACCACACAGCCACTGTGTGATCCGCAGTATAACATACATAGCTGATCACCTGTATAATGTCTACCAGTGGTGAAGCTAGAATCTGAGCTTCCCCAAAAGTGCCGCCCCGCCCTTATAAATCATCACCTGGGGTGAACCGTTTCCACTCACCAACTACGCTACTTATGTTTACAAATTGTTCCTTCTCGAGCCACGCCTGGCTCATAAGGGCCGGTTTCCCGGTTTCCTTGGCGTATAGGTTCCCCACCTGGACGGAACACAGGAGGAAAGAGTGAGAGAAAGTTGTGGAGAAAGAGTCAGCAGAAGTTCGCCGTTACCTTCTGCCTGAGCTGCATGGAGCTTAGGTGTTTTCGCTCATAAACACACACATCGCCCGGTCTGATATTCGAACCCGCAATCCCTCGACCGCAAGTCCGCTGCTCTAACCACTAGGCCATGTGCCTCCACATGTTTACAGATGGATAATGGATATGTTCAGTCACCTCTTGCAAATTTATACATTCCAGTCTTTTTTTGTTGAACAGGTAGCTATCTGTTCCGTGACTGCAAAAATATAACTGTGTCGAAATGTAATGGGATGTAATGGTCACTAGTCCAAAAGATGCTACTATACTCTTTGCCGATATCGTCATCATTCTCTTGTTTCCAAGAAACACACTCATATCTGATCTTTTGTTGGATGCGCGATGTTTGTTCGCCTCCAGATTGTTATT
>NW_021829062.1:0-6950 GCF_006345805.1 Octopus sinensis | reverse complement strand
ATATTAACATTCCAGATGTTTTTAAACTCCTCTGCTCATTTGTGAATCATAGACACATTTCGAACGTACAGATGAGGCGTAGGAAGTGTAAATGAAGTTTCATCAAAAGCCAGAAATAAGAGCCAAAATTTCTGAAAAAGGATTTCCAAAAATCATCTTAACTACCCACTTCCCCGGTTACAAGAATAACAATACGCACCGCACATACTCTTTTACTCTTTTTACTTGTTTCAGTCATTTGACTGCGGCCATGCTGGAGCACCACCTTTAGTCGAGCAAATCGACCCCGGGACTTATTCTTTGTAAGCCCAGTACTTATTCTATCGGTCTCTTTTGCCGAACCGCTAAGTGACGGGGACGTAAACACACCAGCATCGGTTGTCAAGCAATGCTAGGGGGACAAACAACACACACACACATATATATTATATATATCCTATATACGACAGGTTTTTCAGTTTCCGTCTACCAAATCCACTCACAAGGCATTGGTCGGCGGCGGGGCTATAGCAGAAGACATTTGCCCAAGCTGCCACGCAGTGGGACTGAACCCGGAACCATGTGGTTGGTTAGCAAGCTACTTACCACACAGCCACTCCTGCGCCTATAATGCGTGGAATGTCTGTTGATTCAACAGATGAAATGGGACAGGCCTCTTTATGAGGTTGTTCACCTACTAGAAATAATTGGTGAATGTTAGATTAACAGTTTCAGAAGCTGATTTGGGGTGAGGGGCGAAATTGGAAAAAAACCGTTGTGAAAAATACCGGATTCTGAAGAGACTTTGGATATACAAAAAGGAGCGGGAATACCCTTTCGACACGTTCACAGAAGAAACGTAGTGTTTCACAGTGGAACAGGAATGACAGTTGACATGAAAGAAATGGATAAACAGATAATTATGAAATGCCTAAGTGAAACAAAGGGAGAATACGTAGAACGTAAAACAAAGGATAGACAGACAGGCAGACAGGCAGACAGACAGATAGATAGACAGGCAGACAGACAGACAGATAGATAGAT
The DNA here is from genome assembly GCF_006345805.1 of Octopus sinensis. Lineage (NCBI taxonomy): Eukaryota > Metazoa > Mollusca > Cephalopoda > Octopoda > Octopodidae > Octopus > Octopus sinensis. The sequence continues at coordinate 5,927 of NW_021829062.1, read as the reverse complement.
AGGTAGATAGATAGATAGATAGATAGATAGATAGATAGATAGATAGATAGATAGATAGATAGATAGATAGATAGATAGATAGATAGATAGATAGACAGGCAGACACACAGGCAGACAGGCAGACAGACAGATAGATAGACAGGCAGACAGACAGATAGATAGAAAGATAGATAGATAGATAGATAGATAGATAGATAGATAGATAGACAGATAGATAGACAGATAGATAGATAGATAGATAGATAGATAGATAGATAGATAGATAGACAGGCAGACAGACAGACAGACTAATAGGCAGACAGATAGATAGACAGGCAGACAGACAGACAGACTGATAGGTAGACAGATAGATAGACAGACAGACAGAAAGATGAATAGACAGATGAAAAGAAAGACAGATAGACAGACGGATGGAGAGAGAGATAGATACATAAACAGAGTCTGTGAGTATGTGTGCGTGCGTGTGTGTGTGAGAGTGTGTGCGTGTGCGCGTGTATGTTGATAGATAAATATAGATAGATAGATAGAGAGAGAGAGGGGGGAGAGAGAGATCCATAAAATAAGTACGCGGCTTACAAAAGTACTGGGGTCGATTTATGCGACTAAAAATTCTTCAAAGCGCTGCCCCAGCATAGCCGTGGTCTGATGACTGAAACAAGTGGAAGCACTCCGTCGGTTACGACGACGAGGGTTCCGGTTGACCCGAATCAACGGAACAGCCTGCTCGTGAAATTAACGCGTAAGTGGCTGAGCACTCCACAGACACGCGTACCCTTAACGTAGTTCTCGGGGATATTCAGCGTGACACAGAGAGTGACAAGGCCGGCCCTTTGAAATACAGGTACAACAGAAACAGGAAGTAAGAGTGAGAGAAAGTTGTGGTGAAAGAGTACAGCAGGGATCACCACCATCCCCTGCCGGAGCCTCGTGGAGCTTTTAGGTGTTTTCGTTCAATAAACACTCACAACGCCCTGTCTGGGAATCGAAATCGCGATCCTATGACCGCGAGTCCGCTGCCCTAACCACTGGGCCATTGCGCCTCCACCCTGAAACAAGTAAAAGATATACGTAATTATGTATGTATGTATGTATGTATGTATGTATGTATACTGGATATTGCATATTGTGATGAAACTGGAACGAAGCCTTTTCGTTAATATTAACCGTGATTATAATAATCGGTTTCCACTTTGTGTGTATACATGTGTGGTGGATATGGATGTGAAGAGAGAATACGCGGGAAACGTGGAGACAGAGAGAGAGAGAGAAAGAGAGGGGGAATGAGAGACTGGTGGGAGATAATAAGGATAAAGAGATTAATCAGTATGTTAATAACCGGATATGAATTACGAAAACATTTGCTGTAAACCGGATGCGAGTTATTTGGGAAATTATTTTATTTACATCAACATAATAATAACTACGACAACTACATAAGGGATAATGATTTATCAATAATAATAATAATAATAATAATAACAATAATAATAACAATAATAACAATAATAATAATAATAATAATAATAATAATGATAATACTGATAATTATAATATAATAGTAGTAGTAGTAGTAGTTATAATAATAATAATAATAATAAAATAATAATAATAATAATAAAAATAATAATAATAATAATAAAAATAATAATAATAATAATGATAGTAATAATAATAATAATATTCTGCTCAATACCACACATTTGCTCATCAGTTGCTTGACCTTAACCAGTAGTGTATGTCCCTTAGTGGCTGGCGATATGGGCATCTCTGAGCACGAGCAGAAGTAGTGGGGGAGCATCATAGACATGTGTTGAGAGGAATTTGGTGGGGGGGAGTGTTGAATAATTTACCTCTGGAAGCATGGCTATTTCGTTCAACATCCTTAAACAGCCTTTATTCAGGGTGGCGTTTCCTTTCTCTTGGGAATTTGCTATGCGTTGTTTATCTTGATATGAGATCACCAAGTCGCGCACATATGGTTGTGATGCATGTGCCTGGTGTACCCTTATCAGACGAGAAGTCATGATGGGTATATTGGGCTTCGTATATTTTACCCCAGTGTCACTTTGATGGCATGCACTGCTTTCTCACTCAATAATAATAATAATAATTCTTTCTTTATTAGTCACAAAGGGCCACAAAAATATTTGGGAAAATTCAGAGAAATGACTGTGGGGAATTTACAAACATGCGTATAAGCTATTCAAACATTAACAATTAACAAGAAAATTCATAATAAAATTCCCCAAAAGAAGAGAACTGCCACCCAGAACCAACCAAGGGACCCCCACAGATTTTGAATCACCCTATGCCCCAGAAATACCATGGCAAGTGTTCCTTTCACCTCCGTACTTTTCACTCAGTTTCATTCACTCCGGCCATTCTTGCTATATTTATTTTCTTTAAACAAATAATGATGATTATAATAATTCCAAATTTTGGTACACGCCCAACAATTTAGGCGGGAGGAACAAGTTAATTATATTGACCTTATTTCATCGACCCTGAAACGATGACAGTCAAATTTGACCTCAACAGAATTTGAACTCAATAATAATAATAATAATTCTTTCTTTAAAGAGCTGCAAAAAAAAAAATGTAAGAAAAAGGTCACAAATATTTTCTCCGACCCGCTAATGATTTTGTTAAGCCACTGTCTTGATTATATAATACCAACTTAACTAACTACTCTACTAGCAGTAAGGAACTATTAAATATGACGACAGAAACATATACTAGGCGCAGGTGTGGGTTTGTGGTAAGTAGTTCGCTTACCAACCATAGTTCAGGGTTCAGTCCCACTGCGTGGCATCTTGGGCAAGTGTCTTTTACTATAGCCTCGGGCCGACTAATGTCTTTTGGGTGGATTTGGTAGACGGGAACTGAAAGAAGCCCGTCGTATCTATCTATCTATCTATCTATCTATCTATATGTGTGTGTGTATCTGTGTGTCCTTACACCATCGCTTGACAACGGATGTTGATGTGTTTACGTCGCCGTAACTTAGCGGTTCGGCAAAAGAACGATAGAATAAGTACTAGGCCTACAAAGAATACGTCCTGGGATCGATGTGTTTGACTAAAAGCGGTGCTTTAACATGGCCACAGTCAAATGACAAACAAATAAAACATACCAATTAAATGCATTAATACTAATATAACTAAATATGATTACACTAGCTTAACTAATAATATAGTAACACTAACATAACTATTATCTATAAATAGTACTTAATATATTAATACTAATCTCACTAGCATAAATATTCTTTTCTACTTTAGGCACAAGACCCGAAATTTTGGGGGAGGGGGCCAGTCGAATAGATCGACCCCAGTACGTAACTGCTACTTACTTTATCGACCCCGAAAGGATGAAAAGCAAAGTCGACCTCGGCGGAATTTGAACTCAGACCGTAACGGCAGACGAAATACTTATTTCTTTTACTACCCACAAGGGGCTAAATATAGAGGGGACAGACAAGGACAGACACACGGATTAAGTCGATTACATCGACCCCAGTGCGTAACTGGTACTTATTTAATCGACCCCGAAAGGATGAAAGGCAAAGTCGACCTCGGCGGAATTTGAACTCAGAACATAACGGCAGACGAAATACCTATTTCTTTACTACCCACAAGGGGCTAAAAACAGAGAGGACAAACATGGACAGACAAATGGATTAAGTCGATTAGATCGACCCCAGTGTGTAACTGGTACTTATTTAATCGACCCCGAAAGGATGAAAGGTAAAGTCGACCTCAGCGGAATTTGAACTCAGAACGTAACGGCAGACGAAATACCGCTAAGCATTTCGCCCGGCGTGCAAACGTTTCTGCCAGCTCGCTTGCCTTTCGCTAACATAAATATTACATTTAATATTATTGCTAACATATCTATGTTAAGATACATATGAAGTAAATGTGTGAGTTTTAACTTAGCTATGAATATGATAACGCAAATATGTTCACGCAAATTTTATCCTTTATCTCTTTCAGTTATTAAACTGCGGCTATGCTGGGGCACCACCTTAAAAGGTTTAGTCGAACTTATTTTAAATTTGTTACATATTCTATCTCTATTTTTTCGTCGAACTTCAAAGCTACAAGGACGAAAACAAACGAACACCGGCTGTCAGTTGGTGCTGGTGAGACAAACACAAACGCTTAGAAGCACACATATACAAAAACACGCGCGCACGCACGCACCCATATAACATGCACCTTGGGCAAGAATCTTTTAGTACATAGTCTTGGGCCGACGAGTGATTTATGAATAAATTTTGTAAATGGAAACTGTGTGAAAGCCCATCGTGTGTGCGTGTGTGTGTGTGTGGTGTGTGTGTGTGTGTGTGTGTATGTATGTGTGTGTGTGTGTGTATGTATGTGTGTGTGTGTGTTTGTCTGTCTATCTTTGTGTTTGCACTTGTCCCCTTTGCCGCTTGACAACCGGTGCCAGTGTATTTACTTGTCCGTAACTTAGCGGTCCAGTAAAAAATAGCGATATAATAATAAGTAACCAACTTTAAGCAAAAAGGAAAATAAGCACCGAAGTTTGATTGGTTCGACTAACTAAAACGAAATGCTTGAGGCGGTGCTCCATCATGACCGCAGCCCAATGACTGAAACAAGTAAAAAGAAAAGACACACACACACACACACACACACACACACACACACACACACACACACACACACATATATATATATACATATACTAGAAGCGTTTCGACTGATTGCTAAAACATTTCCACCATTCAACCATTATTATCATTATTAATCTTCTTAACAACTTAGTCTTGGTATTTCGTCAAAACGATCCAACTATCTATACTAATTAAACACAACAATTGCAATTAAAATATTTATCATTCGTTGTTATTGTTGTTCTTGTTGTTCTTAGCGGTTGTGGCGGCGGTGGCGGTGACATTAATGATGGTGGTGGTGGTGGTGGTGACAATTATCTTTTATTATAAGCCAGTCGAGTGAAAGTAAAATGGCGTCCATTGGACCATAACCTTGCTTTAATGACGAAAGCGGAGTGGTTTATCCGGGTACGTAATTTGTGCTTGTTTGTTTATTTACTTTAAAATATCCGTCATCTCATATGGGAATTTTATGAATGGCAATAGAGGAAAGTGACCGAGAGGGGATGGATGGGGGAGAGAAAATGAAAGAAAAAGAGAGAGAAAGAAAGAGAAATAGAGAGAGATGAAGACACAGAGACAGTAGGAGAGAGAACGAGAGACAAGGAGAAATGGAGTGGCAAAGATAGAAGTGATAGAAGAGACAGAGAGATGGATAGAAACACGCAGAGAGAGAGAAAGAGAGAGAGAGAGAGAGAGAGAGAGAGAGAAGTGAGAGAAAAGGGGCGAAAGAGAGTTGGAGAGAGGTAGATAGATAGACAGGCAGACAGAAAGAGAAGGAAAAATGAAGACAAAGATAATAAGAGAAGAACTGAGAATGTGAGACGTAAAGACAGAGAGACAGATTGACGGAGACACGGGAAAGAGAAAGACATGAAGGCAGGCAGTCAGTCGGAGAGAGACGAAAACTGAGAAAGAGACAGAGAGAGACGGACATTCTGAGATACGGAGAGAAAATACAGCGACATCAGGACAGAGAGAAGAGGCAGAAAGAGAAAGAGAGAGAGAGAGAGCGAGGGAAAAGTGAAGACATAGAGACAGTAGTAGAGAGAGAGAGAGGAATGTGAGAGAGGCAGAGAGACAGATAGTTAGGTGGACAGATGGAGAGACACGTGAGAGAGAGATAAAGAGTGGGAGGATTCAAATAAGAAACTGATGTCGCTTCTGAACAAGTTTGGTCGGGAGATAAAATGTTTCTCTCTCGAGGGTTGGTTGTTGTAAGATTGTTTAATTGATGTAGAACGAACATGATGGATTAGGAACAAGCGTGGATATGTGGTAAGAC
>NW_021829061.1:0-7032 GCF_006345805.1 Octopus sinensis | reverse complement strand
CATATCTGTTTGTTTGATATCTGATTGAATTTACCTATAACCCATCCATTTATCAGACATAGTGTGTCCAGAGCTACATTAATCCCTATATTCTTCCTTGTTACATTTTGTGTATTCTGTATCGATGCAGGCATGACAGAGCGGTAAAAATATTGCCTCATAAATACTGGGTTTTATAGCCGATTTGATTGCATCTTAAAAGAGTATCATTTGGCATAGTCTCTAGTAGATCCTAGATATATAAGTGAAACTGGGTAGACAGAAAATGTCTGGAAGCTCGTTGGATGGCTTGTACCTGCAATTCTAAAAAGGGCAGCTATGTCATATTATGCATCAGGCTGATTCTACTTGAGAATTATACTGAAGAGAGGGAGGGGGAGAGAGAGAATGAAAAAAAAACAAAAATTTGAATACGTTGGTTGTAATCGTTCTCAAATCGACAATGCTCTTCTCAATACGTGTGACATACTAGTTAAAACAATTTTTTGCACTTCTTGCAGGGATGGTAAACCTGGGATCATTCTCAAATAATTTTCAGTCCCTTCTTTGATCATTCCAAGTGATCCTACAATCAATGATATCGTAACCACCTTGAGATGCCACATTTTTTTCAATTTCAATTAGCAAATCTTTGTATTTTCTGAGCTTGTCAAATTTTTTTGCTGCGATATTATGATCACAAGGAATAATCATGTTAAGCAATAAACAAATTTTGCTTTTTTCATTTCATTTTAAATATAAACAATCTGGTATGTTTAGTTTTATGGCCTATCAATGTCTACAGTGAGTTTCTTTGGCCGAGGAGTCGGAAAGACACTCGGAAAGGAATGGAAGCAAAATTGAAAGAAAGACTCATAATAATAATAATCTGTTCTACTCTAAGCACAAAGTCTGAAATTTGGCAGGAGGTGACAAGTCGATTACATCGATACCAGTGCTTGAGTGGTACTTAATTTATCGGCCACGAACGGATGAAAGGCAAAGTAGACCTTAGCGGAATTTGAACTCAGAAAGTACAAACGGACGAAATGCCGCTTAGCATTTTGCCCAGCGTGCTAACGATTCTGTCAGCTCGCCGATTACTCATGATAATGATAATAATGACTTGCTCTGTTCATTACTTTACTTGATCGCAGATCATCTCATGAGCTTACGAAGATTAGGAAGAAAATAAAGTATACGCTACGTATGGTTGGTCTTACAGTAAACACCAAAAACGAAAAGACCTGGATTCTCTTACTCAGACATAAAAAATATTGCAAGGGTATTGAGATGCATTATGGGGTGAATAAGTATACAGTTTTAGTTATAAAGAGAGACTGATAAATTAAATCTGATAGTACAAATTTAACTTAATATGATATCATTAGATTATTTAAAGATGATGCAGGATACAAATACGTAACGGTGATGCAGAACGATAAGGTAATGGAAAGAGAAATGAGGGAGGAACTTTCGAAAGAGTACAAGGGAAGGATTAGGCAATTAAATGGAATGTACCATGATAGTGTTGAGATACTCTGTTCCTTTTGTAAAAGGGTCAAAGACAGAGGTTAAGGAATTAGATCGAAAAACTATGAAGTTGCTTATAATGCACGACGTGCCCCCGCCTAAACAGTTATCTCGACAAGTTCCCCTTACCAAGAAAGAAAACAAAGTTTTGTTAAATGCAGAAGACACCATTTGTATAGTAATACTGGGTTTGAAAAATGTTATACATAGTGAAGAATGCTGTCTGCGGCTAGAAATATTCACAAAGTCACTGAAACGGTAGGAGAATTCAAGAACAGAAAGAGTAACAACAGGCCCAAAAGCTAGAGAGAAAAGGGATTATAGGGACATTTCATGCAACAAAGATAGAAAGTTGGTCGTAATGAATGCTGGTTGTGACTGATATACGGAAACAAGAAATGAACAGTTGAAACACTGATTATAGCTGCTCAGAAGAAAACCCTTACAATGAATTAAATAAAGAGAAAGTTTTTTTGGCGTACTCTCAAGAGTACGCATACTTAGAGGTTTGAGAAACCTTGCTCTGCCTATTCTTTGAAAGTACTACTCTTGAAAGAGGATGTGAGTAAGTGCAGTATTCCTAGAACGACTTCTGCATTTTTTCTTCAGGATTTGGTTCCAAATTTCTTCACAAGGAATCAATTTATTAAATGTTGGTCAGCTATGCAGTGCACTTTTCAGTAAAGTTAGAAGCTCAATCTGCAAAAAAAAAATTTTCAATACTCTAAAAACTTTCAAAATCAAGAACAAAAACTGCTCAACACAGTTCTCTCTTATATTTATTTACTTTTGGTATTTATTCAAATTTATTTTAATTTTTGCAAGAAATTTGTTTTATATTTTTCTTTCTAAAATTCTAGATTTTGCTTTGATTGTAAATATTGTGAGGGGGAAATGCAAGTATTTAAAAACACAAGCCAACGAGAATGAACAGTTAGTCTCCACCCCTGTTATCCATCGCCCTCACTAACACCATTGATAATAGTCGTATGTAGTCTTATGTTTATACTAACAAAGTCTGTGTTTAATAGAATACAGATGAAAGAAGAACGGTTGTAGAAACTAGCAGTTGCATAAAGGATTTATTGTCAACCGTACTAGCGTCATCATAAACCACGCCATTTCACAACACACCACGCCATTTTACAGGACACCTACACCACAACGAATCCCAACATCACCCTACTGTTACACAAAACTATATTTCACCCACGACTAAATCATAACAAAACACACAGACATTCCATAACCTTAAAACGCTTACGGCAACCTAACCAAATAATAACAACACTAATAACAGCAGCAACAAGTATAAGAATAATAACGATAACAACAAAAGGAACAACAACGACGCTGATGATGATGATCGTGATGGTGGTGGTGGTGGTGGTGGTGGTGGTGGTGATAGTGATGGTGATGTGGTAATGAAGATGAAAGTAATAATAAAATAATAACAGCACCAACAACAATAATAACGATAATAATAATAATAATGATAATAATAATAATAATAATAATAATAATAATAATAATAATAATAATAATAATGATAATAACAAGCAAAAGTATATAAAAAAAAACGACACGATGGCATACCACTTTTGGAGTCTACATCATATCTAGCCATCACTGATAAGTATTACAAAAATAATTTCTTCCGACCACATATTTACATTATTGTAGAGCTAACGCGGGACCACCATAATACAAAACCAAGCCAATCCAAAACTTACCATTCCATTTTATTCCACCTTATGCGATAATGTAGAATACAAATCTCATAACACAACATACAGTGGAAACTACGAAATGAAAAAGCAACCATCGCCATGCACAGCATATCTGGTAATTGTCAAGCCATATAGACCTATACATACATACACGTATACACATGAACATAATACATATATATATATATTATACATACATATATATATATATATATATATATATATATATATATATATATATATATATAATATATTATATATATATATATATTATATACGCATTTACGCAAACATACACAGACACACTGCATATATGCACTCGGTTTTTCATTAAGGGTGGTGCTGGAGGTTAGGTGACAGCAAGGCTGATTAGCAGAATCTGACAAAAAACACCACCATGAACAAGTAGTTGTTTGTGATGAAAATTACTTACATATGTTTTCCTACAATGACACCGCACAGATACAAAAACACGTGAAACATAAAATTAACAGTCACACCCACATATGTAATCATGCACGTATGTGTGCATATATATATATATATATATATATAATATATATTATATATATATACATATATACATATTTACATATATACATATATATATGTATGTATATGTGTATGTATATAAGCCAAATAATAAATAAAACATATGCATATATACATACATATATGTACGTACCTACATCTATATGTATATATACATGCATATATGGGTACAGGACACCAAAAAAAAAAAAAACGTCGAACACAATGAGAAACGAAAACATAAATACAAAACCAAGGAAATGGACATTTTTCTTAAACAACGAAAAAATAGAGTACAAAACATACAACACAAGGAACATTCCCCTTCTCCAGCCGTCTCTGTTTCATCTACTCCGCGTTTCGAAGATAAAGGCGAGACACGACTTCATTGAAACAGTCCTTCTCGCAAAAGCAAATTAAATAAGATTTGAGATTTTTTTGCGGAGGGGTTAAAATGGTAACAATAACAGGACAGTACAAACAATACAAAATATAAACAGTAAACGACAGGACAAGGAGAATAACAGTAACACGAACATTAAGGGCTGTTAAGCCAGAACGAATGAAAAAATATTTTGAACGCTTTGAGAACGGCGAGAGAGACAGGGAAAACCGTCTACACTTGATGGAAGCCGGGCCAGAAAGGCAGTAGTGGCCTTCTCGTCGCGTGTCAGCAACGGGAGGGAGGAGGAGAATAAAGGATATATATGGGTATATATGTGTATATATGGGTATATTTATGTTTGTCTCCGTCGATTGTTGATTGTTTACCCTGAACGTCTACTCTGTCGCTTGTTCGTTCGAAGGTCTAACTCTCCGCAAATTTTATATTTTAAAATTTCTGGAGAGTTATATATATATATATATATATATTATATATATGAGAGAGAGAGAGGTAATTAGATAGATAGATAGATAGATAAATAGATAGATAGATAGATATAGATAGATAGATAGATAGATAGATAGATAGATAGATAGATAGATAGATGGATAGATAGATAGATATAAAACTCTTGAAGTGTTCGGTTAAACGAGCCTCTATAACCTCTGTAAAAAGATGAACTGTGAACTTCATTCTTCTGTTAGTATTCCATCTACTTTCACTCTTTATTCTTCTATTTTATCCGTTATAAACTGTGAATTTGCCTGTCTAGAACATACGTACTCACCTTGTCTCTGATGACGGAATACCCAGTATTCGGACATGGTAGCCTATCACTTGAGATATCACAGAAACAGCTGTAAGACTTCAATTTTACTTTGCTTTAACTAAAGTGTTATGTTATATATATATATATATATATATATATGTATATATATATGTAATATATTATATATATATATATATAGTATATATATATATATATATATATATATATATATATATATATATATATATATATATATATATTCCAGTGTGTACACAGAACACGGAAAATAAATATAGTTACCAGGTTAACAGACATTCTCATAAGTGCCAAAGACGTTACAAACTACGTATAAATGTAGAAGTTCCAGGGTTTAGTGAAATGGTTTTGTAAAACAAAGATAATTAAGAAATGGAGTTCAACGCAGGTGTTGTTCAAAGATTTGAATAACACGTTCATTCAACTCCATTTCTTTATATATAAATATTTATATATATATAGATTGAGATGAATATGGTACTTAAGTTGAGGCACCAGAATTTAGTATGGTATTGTCCATTCAATTTGAAATAAGGTGATTTAAATGAAAAAAAGCAACAAGGATATCCAGAGGTAATGCAGTACGATCGTTTTATGCGACTCCATTTAATTGAACAATGCAATCATTACATCAATTTAAAATGTAGAGCAATCTTCAGCTGCTCTCAATTGTCCCTATTATCTTACAGGTGCACTAGGCTTTGTAGTAGCAGATTTGTGTAACAGCTTCGAAATGCTTAGGTTGTATATATATATATATATATATATATATATATATATATGTGCGGTGGTGTGTGTGTGATGTGTGTGTGTGTGTGTATCTATATGTATATATATATATATGAACTGTATATATATGCATATATATATATATATATATATATATATATATATATATATATATATATATGTGTGTGTGTGTGTGTGTATGTATAAATATATATATATATATATATATGGAGGCAGAATCTGTAGAAATAATCATGTTTTACGGTGACACCACACACACACACCTCAATGAATGCGTTTACATTCACATGTATAAGGAATGAAGTGTTAGAAAATATTGTACGCAATAAGTAAACGAACGTAGAACGGTAGTAGCTGTAGTATTTTTCTCACAGAGATTTGCGTGGTAAAATACATAGGGAGCCATAGTAATATCATGGTGGATCTTCATGCTTGCTGTTTCAACCTTATTTTATCACCTCGATGACAAACATACACGGACAATTTGAGATGAGCCGAAATATTCGTAACGATATAGAAATCGGTTAACGAAACCATATAGGACACGGCTAATTACAACTACAAGTCGTTAATGAAATTTCGAAAAAATGTAAAGCATTCCAGAGATTTAGTTTATAGTATGTACTTTTACCAAAATGTGGAAAAACATGGTTATGCATTAACGCATATATATACGCGTGAAAAAATATATATATACATTAAAATCATAATGAATAACAGTAGAATATTCCAGTAAAAATAGCAAACCGGTGTAAACAGACATGAAATTGTCTATGAAATATGGCTGTAAATTTTAGTTGCATTTGTAATGTGAATGTATTGTCGAAAGTTGGGTTAATAGAACATATATGTTAACCTAATGAGAAACAATAGTATTCAGACCACATATAAGTTTCGTTTGTCCCTATTATCCTAGGGACTAGGACTAAGTTTTGTATCAGCGGATTTGTGTAACAACTTCGAATTTCTAAGGTTAACGGGGAAAAAAAAAGAAACAAATCAAACAGTCTCACATCCTCCAAATTGAATTGATCATTACTTTAACGAATGTCTTAGTATTTTAGAACATTTCACAGATTCTTCCTTTGGATTTACTTGGGTGAACATATGGGAATAACCTTGTAAATATAGCTACTAAACATACTTTAAGACAAACACTCACACAAACAAACAAATACATACATGCATATTCATTCTTTAAATCTTTTATGTTTCAGTCATTTGACTGCGACCATGCTAGATCTTTAAAGGGTTTTAGGTAAACAAAACGACACAAAGACCTATTCTTAAGGCTAGTACTTACTCTGGTCTCTTTTGTC
>NW_021829060.1:2500-6988 GCF_006345805.1 Octopus sinensis | reverse complement strand
CAGCTCGAGGCTATAGTAGAAGACACTTGCCGAAGGTGCCACGCTGTGGGACTGAACCCGGAACCATGTGATTGGTAACCAAGCTACTTACCACACAGCCACAATTGTAGAACTTGAAAAGAGGCAACCAAAGAGAGATTCCCAAATTCTGCTGAGGTCGACTTTGATTTTCATTCCTTTTGGAGTCGATAAAATACGTACCATTTGAGCACTGAGGTCAATCAAATCGAGTAGTGCATCCCACCAAATTCCAGTCCTTCTGTCTATAGTAAAAAGGATATAAATATAGCTTTATCTGCTTCGAGTTGCACAATTTATTTCATATCTCACGAAGTGTTTAAACTCTTATTATTGTCTAAATGGCGATGCTGTTGTTTAGCCCCTGGTCAACCTTGGTCGAGTTAACTTATGATCAACGGCACTCCAAGCCGTGACTGCATCTACATCGGTGAGTAAATTTCCCAATTTTCTTATTTGAGACTCCAGGCCAGAAGAATATGGAGATTTGTCTGCTATTTCTAGAAAGTCGAGCGACTGTGCAGAGGTTATCTTGTTTGGTTTGTCGTGGTGTGGTGGTGGTGGTGGTGGTGTTAGTGATGGATGTGGTAATCGTGATGATGATGGTGGCGGTGGTGGTGGTGGTGGTGGTGATGATGATGATGACAATGATGATGATGATGGTCATGATGATGGTGATGTTGATGATGGTGATGATGATGATGATGATGATGATGATGATGATGATGATGATAGTGATGATGATGATGATGATGATGGTGATGATGATGATGATGATGATGATGATGATGATAGTGATGGTGATGCTGCTGATGGTATGGTAGTGATGGTGGTGGTGGCGGCGGTGGTTGTGGTAGTGGTGGTGATGTCTCGCCAGTGGAACGCATGCATGTCTTGACCTCCCCCTGACCTAACCTGGATAGTTATCACCTCCACCCAACAGGTGTTCTTGTTGCCTTCTTAAGATTCAACACCCACCAGATTATCCCATCAAAAGAATCGAAGAATCGTCACGTTGCTATAGTCTGGGTTGAAGTGTATGTGTGTGTGTGCATGTGTGTGTATATATATGTATATATATGTATGTATATGTATGTATGTATACATATATACATATATATATATATATATATATTATATATATATATATATAGTATAACATGTATATATTACATATATATTTCATACATATACACATACATATCTAGTGAGTTAGTAGTAGTAGTAGTAGCAGCAGCAGCTAAGGAAGCGGTGGGGGGCATTATTTCTCTGCTACCGGTATTTTAAAAATCTTCTATACCTGATATTCTCTCTCTCTCGCTCTCTCTTTTGCACAAACACACACACGCACACGCACACACGAGATAGCTAGAGAACTAAGAAATACTTTACCTCACCGCTGCTGTTGATGAGGATGATGGTGGGATGGTGATGATGTGTGTGTGTGTGTGTGTGTGTGTGTATACACACATATGTATATATATACAATCACACACCTTTGTGATATAGCCATAAAATTCCTTCGCGTATCAAGCAATTGCTGCCGCTGCTGCTACTGTTACTGCTGTTGATGATGATGATGATAACAGACAAGATAAAGAATGGCATCTGTTCAGTTTGGCTCCGTTTGGCGATGGACAAACATCTTAGCACCAGGTGGGTGTCCCACCCCCACCCTTTCACAGATAAATTAACAAATAAACAAATGAAAACGAAAGACAAGAAAACGTCTTTGGTCATGACCTTATTTAAAAAAAAAAAAAAAAAAAACGAACGAAATTAAAATAAATGGCTGATTGCCGTGTTCTGTGCAGGTTTCCCAAAGAACTACGCCAACGAATGCGTTGTAGTAATGACAGTGCGAGAGCCATAAATTTGTCCGCGAGGACCCGGGGAGGGGGAGGCGAAGAAGGAGGGGGTGAGTAGAGATGGATTAAACGGAAGAGTCACTGTATATGGCCATAGGACAGCCAGACCTCAAAAAAGAAGGGAAAAAAATCAAGGTTTTTATGTAAAGTATAAAAGCCATCTCAATATGGCTAACCACAAAGGGAAGGGGTGTTACTGTAGCTTTTTAGCCTCAGGAGATCATCGTCTCCAGCTGGCTTTAGACACACTTTCTGTGCCCTTAAGGTATTTGCAAAGGGAGGCCATCCCTTTCTCGTAAGCCTGAGTGATACGCACGGACCGGTTTCGAGATTATTGTCTCTTATCAACGGGCGGTAATCACCAGGTCACGATGAAAGAAAAGGCCTGCTTTGCAAATATATAAGAGTCCTTCTAGTGACGTCTGCCACTGATTTCGAAAAACTGACTGTAAGCATTATTAAATCTCAGAACGAGATGTAAGGCTTTTAATATCTATGAAAAAAGAAAAATAGAAATAAGCGCAGACGTGGCTGTGTTGTAAGAAATTTGCTTCCCAGTCAACCACATGGTTCAGGGTTCAATCTCACTGCGTGACACCTTGGGCAGGTGTCTTCTACTATATATGTATGTATGTATGTAAGTATGTATGTATGTATGTATGTATGTATGTATGTATGTAGTATGTATGTATGTATGTATGTATGTATAACACAAGAGCTTCTATACTTTCACACCGAGAGCCTTCCAATATTTCAAGATCACTGATGCGGCCCTCCCACTTAATGCCATAGATCCGTCTGAGATACATCTGATGGAAACGTTCCAGTTGTTTAAGGTTGTATCGATATGTGACCCACGTCTCGCAGGCAGAGAGAAGAGAAAGGAACACACATGCCTTGCACACCTTTATCTTTGTCTTTCTGCATATGTCTCGCCGACTCCATACTAATCATATCTGTCGGGCATGTGGAAGAGAGTGTAATTCGGCAGGAGGACTTAAACGACATGCAAAAGTACACGAAGCGCAGTTACAGCTACAGCCAGCTATTACCGGTAAAGGTTTTAGTTGCCAATTCTGTACAAGACAATGTAGATCTTTAGCTGGGCTAAAAAGTCACATTCGATCACAGCACCAGTAACAGTTAAGCTTCGTGCAATGGCCATACTCGATAACGAGGGGACAGCCATAATGTATGTATGTAGTTGAAATTTACAGAAAAAGAAAATATGAAGACAGGTGTGTAAACAACAAGGTGTAATTAATTTGACGCTCGCGAAGGTGAGAAAGTCTTTTACGTTTCGAGCCTACGCTCTTCAACAGAAACGAACACGAGGAAATAAACAGAGAGAGAATTAAAAAAGAACCTATGGATTTAGAGGTCAATCATGGCGACTTCGCCATGTTGGACCGCTGAACACCACACGATTTTTTCATTCTCTCTCTGTTTAGCTTTATGGCGTATCTTCAGATACCAAAAACCTGTGAGTCCAAGAGGTCATGGGCCAAGAAGCTTTTGGGACCTGACGATACACCATAAAACTAAACCCTTTATGGATGGGAAACCTAAGATAATCCCATAAACCGGCCTCCCTCATTTTTGATATATACTAGCAGAGATACCCGGCCTTGCTCGGGATTAAAATGGCATATATTTTTATTGCTTTACTTGTTTCGGTCATGTGACTGCGGCCATGCTGGAGCGCCGTCGTTGGTCGAAGAAATCAACTACAGGATTTATTCTTTATAAGCCTAGTACTCATTCTGTCAGTGTCTTTTACCAAACTGCTAAGTTACAGGAATGTAAACACATCAACATCAGTTGTACAAACACAAGACACACGCACACCCATACGCAAATATACACATATATACGACAGTCTGCTTTCAATATCCGAGTACGAAATCCACTCACAAACGGTTTTTGTGTATTTATTCAGAATACCGAACTGTCTTACAAAGGATCTTGTTTTAAGAAATTCCCAATGAGTTATGAATACCCAAATTGTAAAGTCAGTTATGTGATAACATGAAATTGATTATCCTATAGTAAGAATTCAAATAAAGTAGCCCCGAAAAGGGCTTTAATATGTTCCCAGAGTATATAGACCATAGGAGGAAATACTAATAAGGTATGTATACTAAAATCGTGAAATATCTTATGTAATAACAGGCTAATCAGATATGAGATAAAGTAATTAACTATGAAAAAAGCTTTTGTGCGTCCCCAGAGAATATTACCCTCAGCAGCGCTAGTGTTGGTATATTTGTGAATAAGTCTCTAACCGAAATAAGTGGAGCTATAGTTTAGGAGAATACTATTAACTTGTTTTAGCTTTGTACTGGATAAATTGAGAAAATAACTAAAATAGTTCTAATATCAAGAAATAAGTATACTCAATTTCATTTTTACCAAATAATCTATGAAGGAGGGAATGGGTTATTTCCCTAGGAAGCTTTAAAATAATTACGCCCACCGTTCAAATGTTATTCCTCCCGCCGTTTACCCGAACATTTTTCCGAAATCTGTTTATACTTTAGACCTCCCCAGACACATAAGCAATATGTGTGTGAAGTTTAAGAAAAATCGGTTGAGTCGTTTT
>NW_021829059.1:0-2500 GCF_006345805.1 Octopus sinensis | reverse complement strand
CTTAGCGTCATTCGAAGGCTAAAACAATGTGAAGCGCATTGTGACCAGCGATGTATAACTACATCTGATGGATTGGTCGGTCACGTGATCACGTGATATATATATATATATATATATATATATATATATATATACGTGTTCGTGTTTGTGTGTGGTGTGTGTGAGAGGGGTGGGTGTTGAGTGTCTGTGTGTATACGTATATGTGTGTATGTCAGTCAAATTGATATTCATTTCGGTGTTATTAGTCGCTATTCAATTATTAGTTGAAATTAGGAAACCTATATAGTCTTAGATATTCTTATATATTTCTTTTTTGCTCAACCAAATTTATATCCACACACATACACACACACACATATATATATGTATGTAGCTATATATATATATATTATAATATGTGAGTATGTAATATTATATATATATATATATATATATGTGAGTATGTATATAATATATGTATATAATAGGGGGGCAGAGAGAAAGAGTGAGATAAATAGATAGCTAGATAGTTAAGACACATATATATATATATACATACGCACATACACACATACACACATACACACATACCTACACACATAGGTACATGTGTGTGTATGTGAATGTGTGTGTATATACGTTATTGTCTGACTTATTGAATTAACGCTTTAGTAAATTAACATTATAAAGTAATTTGCTCAAATTATAGTAAAGCTTCTTCATAAGCAATGTCCTATATTATCTTCTGGCAGACTTCATCAACGACAGCCAGTTACTGACAAGCATAAAGTCTTCTATTGTCACTATACTTCCGCATTTAATGATTATTTGCAAACACACTTCGTAAATCCTACTAAAGGACGGAATTATCATTTAATGTGAGCGTTATGGCTCAGTGGTTAGAGCGTCGAGCTTACGATCGTGAGGTTGTGAGCTCGAATCCCGGACCGGGCTGCGTGTTGTGTTCTTGAGCAAGGCACTTTATTTTTTCACGTTGCTCCAGTTCACTCAGCTGTAGAAATGAGTTGCGACGTCACTGGTGCCAAGCTGTATCGACCTTTGTCTTTCCCTTGGATAACACTAGTGGAGTGGAGAGGGGAGGCTGGTATGCATGGGCGAGCTGGCAGAAACGTTAGCGCGCCGGGCGAAATGCTTCGCGGTATTTCGTCTGTCGTTACGTTCTGAGTTCAAATTCCGCTGAGGTCGATTTTGCCTTTCATCCTTTCGGGGTCGATAAATAAAGTACCAGTTACGCACTGGGGACGATTTAATCGACTTAATACCTATGTCTGTCCTTGTTTGTTCCCTCTATGTTTAGCCCCTTGTGGGTAACAAAGAAATAAGTATGCATGGGCGACTGCTGGTCTTCCATAAACAACCTTGCCCGGACTTGTGTCTAGGAGGGTAACTTTCTAGGTGCAATCCCATGGTCACTCATGACCGAAGGGGGTCCTTACCCCCTTTTAAATTCTTTTGAAAACAAATGACAAAATGGAAAATCCTATCTGTTTTGTATGTTAATCTCTTTTTAGCTTCTGATATTATGATCTCGAATCCAGCCACTTCCGGCTTATTTTATCGATATAAGAATAATCCATTTTGTAAAGGGATATTCGTTGATGCGTTTGTCGTATTTTACAGAAGGGCTTTTGTATTTTATCCATCACAAGGACCATACGCCATTTGGGATTTGATGATCTCAGATTTGACAGGGGAAGGTGTAACTGATAAAATCAATTACTGAGTTCCTTAGAATAGAATTTTTCTTTTTACTACAATTAAAATGTGCATTTGTCGTAATACTCTTTTCTGCCATTCAACGTATAAGAGTTTAATAGTACATCACCCGACCAACACATTACAGTTGTATCTTTCTCCCAATTTTTGCTTCTCACTTAGAACATAATTTTGAGATGGATTCGGTGGACACAATCTTATTAGATTCCTGACAATAAGTTAAATGATAGTAAAGAGTGTTCATTTACTTACTGTTCTTAGGTGAGCGGTGTTATTCTTTGGTATGTCATATGTGGTCTACTTGATGGCGCTGTCACTGCCCAAACTCAGATTCTTACTGATGACAATTCGTTCCATGCACTCCTTGGTCTTCAAGTCTTTGGTAACTTTATTCTGATCCTTCCTTTATAGTATTCTGTTTTATCCCAAGCGTTTAGGTATCCCTATTCTGGTTTTCTGCTGCTTCTCGTCGTCACTAATTCGCGTCAAGCATTCTGATCCCTTCCAGTCATTGGTACCTCTATTCTAGTGTTATAGGTGCTTTTTAGTATCGCTGATTCGCTTCAAGCATTCTGTTTTCTTCTAGCTGCAGGTATCTCTATTCAGAAGTTACAGGTGCTTCTTGTCGTCACTAATTCGCGTCAAGCATTCTGATCCCTTCCAGTCATTGGTACCTCTATTCTAGTGTTATAGGTGCTTCTTAGTATCGCTGATTCGCTTCAAGCATTCTGTTTTCTTCTAGCTGCAGGTATCTCTATTCAGAAGTTACAGGTGCTTCTTGTCG
>NW_021829058.1:0-2500 GCF_006345805.1 Octopus sinensis | reverse complement strand
GGATTCCCTGAACAGTATGCCGTGTCATCGGTCAATTCAGATACAAGATACAACACATTAACGGAAAATAAACGGCGTTAATGTGAAAAGTCGACTACAAATATACGGATCGATAAAGAAACTCCTCGTTCACTATAATAATAATAATAATAATAATAATAATAATAATAATAATAATAATAATAATAATAATAATAATAAGAAGAAGAAGAAGAAGAAGAAGAAGAAGAATGACAACAACAACAACAACAATAATAATAATAGTAATAATAATAACGATCATGATGATGATGATGGAAAAGGTGAAGATAGTGCCAATTATTGCTGGGCCCTTGGGTACAATATCAGAAGGCAATAAGAAAAAGGAAATCGGAATAGAGTTGCCAGTAGAACTGTTACAAAAGGTTTGCCTCCTTGACAAGGCCAGAATAATCAGGAAAGTATTAAATAGTTAAATGGAACAGAGAACATGGTACCGTAGGCTGCAGGCAGCAAGCCCGCTACACATGCAAGACTCCAGGAGTTACAGCAAAGCCTGAAATAAAGAAAATAATGATAATAATAATAATAATAATAATAATATAATAATAATAATAATGATAATAATAATAATAATAATAATAATGATAATAATAATATAATAATAAAATAATAATAATGATAAATGATAATAATATAATAATAATAATAATAATAATAATAATAATAGTAAAATAATATGATAAATAATAATAATGATGATGATGATAATGATAATAATAATAATAATAATAGTAATAATGATAATAATAATAATAATGATGGTGATGATAATGATAATAATAATAATAATAGTAATAATAATAATAATAATAATAATAATAATAATAGTAATAGTAATAGTAATAGTAATAATAATAATAATAATAATAATAATAATAATAATAATAATAATAATAATAATAATATAATAATAATAATCATAGTAATTGCGCAACCTGATAATCGCTACCTCATTTGAGTGACAATGAAGTAACAAAATATTGTGAATAATGGCGGTAATGAAACTGAAGCCATTAATGGTGACCGTGTTGCACCCGACAGGCTCAGAGATACTGGTCCGACTCCAGTATCATTTTACGAGAAAAGCCGTAAAATGTGACAACCGATGTAGACTTTGTGGAATTCACACTGAAGATATCACCCACATCATAAGCAGTTGTCCGGAAACATCAACACGGCATTATCTACCGATGTTGTTGCTAGGACTCTATAATGAAATCCGTCGGAAGGATAATCCCGAGGACAAAGCAATAAAAAACCCACAATATAGTAGAAACCATAATCACTCATAATGAAAAGGAATACTGATGGAATATACCAGTAAAGACGTTAATAAAATGTAAGCACAATAGACCTGATATAATGATTTAGGACAGAGAAGAGAAACTCTGCACAGTTCTGTAAATTAGCTGCCTAACATAAAACTAAAGATGAGTGAAAAAGAGTACACCTATGCTGAACTGTTGAGCAATCTGCAGTTACTCTATCCAGCTTACAAGTTCAGGTTTATACCAGTAATTATTGGGGAACCTGAGATATGTAACACACTGCCTAAATACCAATCTTGAGAAATTAGGTTTCTCAAAACAAAAAAGATGAAAGCTAATTCGAAGCCTATAGATCAAATACATCACTGGAAGTGTAAAAATCCGTAAAATTTTCCAAAAGTTTATCATTTAAATATATATGAGCATGTCTCGATATGTAACTATATGCATAAGAATACATACATAAAACATACAAATCTACAGATACTTACAAAAATACCCTGTTGTTGATGTTGAAATTCCAATGAAAGAGCTTTGGATCGAGGTTAGAAACCGGCTCTTTCTCTATTGGTAAGAAATCTTGAAATAAACTGAATAATAACATACATATATATATTTAATTTATATAAAAAATTTTATGTATTGGATTAAGTCTTTCTTTGTTTGATTTGCATAATAGTGGTTTTGTCTCTAATTAATATTATATTATATTTTACTATAAAATTGGATTCAATCCTAAATCTGATTTTCCCTGTAAATTTGGATTTATTCCCTAATATTTATTATTATATTATTAATATATATATATATATATATATATATATATATACATATAGATACATGCATTGGCGGATGGATATAGAATTAGATATATCCGTATTTTTTTATATATGCTTCGTATTTGCATCAGTCTATTTGTGATTAGTGGTGTGTCTTGGCAGTAATACACCAGTATGTGTAAATAAACAAAACAGACAAACGTTCGTCTGCGTTTTGCTTGGATTTGTACGAGAATGTGGTTATAAATATTCATAACATTTAGCAACACTCTCAGTTTATGAGTACGCTTAAGTGTTATTACACCAGCATCCGTATACACACAAGCACACCCATATTATAGATACGCTAATATATTTACCTATATAGTTATATATTTATATATGCATGTAAACATATATTTTCAACAATTA
>NW_021829056.1:0-7046 GCF_006345805.1 Octopus sinensis | reverse complement strand
TCCTTGTCGTTATTGTTTTATTTTTGCGGCAAGTCAGTACTGATTGTACTGGCCAGTTATCAAAAATCGTTCTAGTCATGACTAACCCTATTATTTTTACTCATAATTTTGATACAGAAACAAGACAGCGATTTACAATGGGGAGACGGCATGCAGCATAGGGGAACTGAAAGATGTTCACTGGCAGGAACTCAAAGAGGAGTCCTGCTCTAGCAACATGCTCAATGAGAGCAAGAGGCTTGATTAATAACATAAAAGTTATAGTATTATCAACACATAGAACAGACACGCCACTTAGACATATTATAGAGGCCACACACATAGCAATAGAGCGAATGAAAAACACGAATGAAATAATGATACACACTACCTCCACACGACGTAACACGACGACCAAACACAGGAAAAAAGACGAAGACACAAACTTTATTATACATAAACCCATATACACTCACACAAAAGGCACACATACACATACTTATGATGAAATAAGTAAATAAATAATGATAAAAAATTATATAAAGGGCACGTATACAAACAATATATAACCACACCCATATACAAAACACATGCTCACAACAAATAGACGCGTACACACACGCACGCACATAGAAGGATACACACCATAACAAAACAGAATAGACTAAATAGAGGAAACACGTGGGGTGGAAAAGTCGCTGAAGATGTCACAGGTGTGTGACACAAGATGTCCAGACAATGAACATAAGATGAAATAAGAGCAATAATATACAAGTGAAGAACGAATGTATAGTGCGTGTATTTATTTGGCAAGAAAAAATGACCATCCCAAAATATAACAATATTTGATAATAGTATTTCACCGTATATGTTACTATTTAAGTCTACAAAATGTGACATTTCTCTTTATCTCGCTTCCACTCACCTTATTCTTATGGCCTCTTTTCGCTCCCCTTCGGCCAAAGATTAGCTCAGGCCATGATCAACTTAATAGTACCACCCGATAGGAGCAATTAGGTCAATTTTAAGATGGGTTTTGTGGTATTATGGCCCATTCAAGCAGATAGTTGTTGTTGAGTGAGACGTGTCCAGGTATATGTGGCTTATCTGGTATCTCTTTTAGAAATGTGTCTAAGTTTCGTTTCAAAATGATGGAATTTTTTTCTTTGATTTCTTTTGGGACAATGTTAAATGGAGGAGTTCTGTTAAGTAAAAGAAATGGTGCTGCAGTGAATTTATCCGTTCATGCACATACTCACCGCACACACACAACACACACACACACACACACACACACACACACAACACATCAGAGTGGAAATAGAAGAAAAGTAGAAGGATAGAATGACATACAAACAGATAGCTAGCTATTTCGTTTGAAGGCAGATGAATATATATGAAAAAGGTTACCCTTTCGAGTCCTACCGACACATAAGGGCTGGTTTCCCAGTTTTCATGGGGTATAAATTCCCCCCACCTAGATGGGACTCTAGTCCCTTGCAGGATTACCTCACTTTTGCTAGCTGAGTGGGCTGGAGCAACGTGAAATGAAGTGTTTAGCTCAAGAACACAACGCGTCGCCTAATCCAGTAAATGAAACCACAAACTTACAATCATGTGTTCAACACCCTAACCACTAAGCTACGCTCCTCCACGAAACATATATAAACATAGGCATACAGATGGTCAGCTCAGTGTAGATAAACTGGCTATATGTGTGTGTGCGTGTGTGTGTGTATTTGTATATGTTTGTTCTGGTATATGTGTATAAATGTTCGCTGAGGTCGACTTTGCCTTTCATCCTTTCGGGGTCGATAAATTAATTACCAGTAAAACATTGGAGTCGATGTAATCGACTAGTCCCCTCCCTTCAAATCTGAGGCTTTGTGGCTCTAATAGAAAGGACATGTGTATATATGTACAGATATATATATATATATATATATATATTATAATATATATATATATATATATATAATATATATATATATATATTATTGAAGTAGATAAATGAATTATCTTATTACGGATAATTCAAATGATAACCGATATCTGGGTAGCAAAAATCACAACAGAAAAAGCACGGTTGAGGTTACGACCATGGGGCCTAAAATCCGTGCCTTAGTGCGGAAATTTGAAGTTTTATATATATTTAGTGTAGGAAGAAATGGAGCTGAACGAAGATTTAACAAAATTCCTTTTTATTATTTTCTACATATGTTTCAAAGGCTGCAAAGTCCCTAATTCGGATTGAATAAGGAGTCCATCTTGCAGCCTTCTCTTCAGGAAAATGCAGGAACTTAATTCTCCAACAAAATGCACAGCAAGATTTTCGATAAACGCTCACGAGGAGCCCATGGAATAAATGGCACAAACTGTCTATCTATATGCGTTGACGCCAGGCTGTCTGAAAGCAGACGAGAAGGTCCGTTGAGATAATTCAAGGTCAAAATCCGGTTAGCAGAAGGGGAGTACAGGAAAATCAAAGAGTGTGAATGTATTCTGTATGACTGGTGTTAATATTTGAATTATTTTAAGAATGAGTGCTAGAGTGTTTGAGCGTGAGAAATTGCTTTCATGTATGTGTGTGTGCGTCTATGTATGTGTGGCAGTGTGTTTCGAAGGCAGCAAGAGAGAGAGATATAGCAGGTATTAATGGTCAAGCAACAGAAAAGACTGTGTCTGTGTGTTCGTCTGTAACCACTTGATAGAGAAAGGGGATGTCCACAATGGTCATGGCAGGATACAGTGCTGCTGTCAGGGATATCAGCAGTTCTAGACAACTAGCAGTTCTTATACTAACAGGGAAGGGATATCCCCTTACAAATTTAATTCAAATTTTTTTCAATTTTCTTAGGAAATCAAGGGGTTAACTATATTAGACTTCATTGGTATGAGAGAAATGTATGCCGTTTCCAGTGGGGGCATCTGAAAGAATTTTGCACAATCGAGTTAACAAGGTGCCCTCGGGCGAACAGAATATGAAAGAGTTCCGAGTTACAAAGAGCACAGATTTTTTTGCCCCTTTCAAACGGTAAAGACGCCGATAAAATTGACCATTCCAGTCTAAAAGTTGAATTCGCGTTCTTCAAACGCCAGACTAATTTGCTTAGCCCCGTAGCGTGTTGCTTTTCCTTATCACGGAACGTGGAAAAATGATTCGATATTCTAACAGCCAATTTCGATGATGAAGCTCCGATATAAATGTAGACATCTGAATCAGTATAAACTCTGCACTGGTAAATGGCGTTTCTAATCTTGGAGTTACTAGATAAGAACCTTAATCTATTGGGATTGGTTTCCGATATTAATACAGCGTTCTTATTACTATGATGATTGTAAAAACTACCGCTGGATTCGATATTATTCACCCAATTATCATTACTATTTAAGGCAATATCACCTGCATATTCCCTGTTACTGTGAATGCTGTGATTGATAATGTCCGTAATACTACTGCTGTTAAAACCGCTGCTAATATTATTGTTGGGACTCCCTACATTAATGACTAGATCAGTGCTCTTATCCTTATTACCATTACTTACTCCCCCTACATTAATGACGAGATCATTGCTCTTATCCTTATTACTATTACTAACTCCAATGTTGGTATGGAGGTTGCTAATATCTGTGCCAGTTCTATTATTATTATTATTATTATTATTATTTTATTATTATATTATTATTATTATTATTATTATTATTATTATTATTATTATTATTATTATTTTATTATTATTATTATTATTACTGTGTGTTATGTTGGAATTAGACGGAGCAGAGTCTCCGTTCATGGGTGAGAGGGCCTTATTCAGCAGCTTATTGTTATGGGAGGAAATTATCTGTGAAAGATTTTTAGTATTGGAGAAGGCTATCCTAACTTTGTGCGAATTTACAGTGGAGTAATTTTTTCGAATTTCTGGGAAAATTTCTGGCAATTGCTTGGCGAAACTGCACCGTTGAGCCTCTCTGATACCTGTGAAATACAAATATTCATAGATTCCTAATCAGATACAAAAGTCACACACACACACATTGTACATACAATAGATTTAAATATACACATGTGTATACGATTATTCATTTATATGCAAACATAACCATAAAAACACACGCTGGCAGAGTCGTTAGCATGGTGGGCAAAACGCTGCTAAACATTTTGTTCGTCTTTACTTTCTGAGTTTAAATTCGATCTGGGTTGACTTTACCATTAATCCATTTCAGGTGCAGGCGGGGCTGTGTGGTGAAAAGCTTGCTTCCCAACCACATGGATCCTGGTTCAGTCTCACTGCGTGGCTCCTTGGACAAGTTTCTTCTACCACAACCTCGGGCCGACCAATTCTTTGTGCTGGAATTGGTTGACGAAAACTGAAAGAAGCCTGTCGTACGTGTTTATATATATATATATTATATATATATATATATATATATATATATATATATTATGTGTATATATATGTGTGTGTCTGTATGTTTGTCCCCCAGTAAGTCTTGACAACCGGCGTTGGTTTGTTTACGTTGGTGTGTTTACATCTCCGTAACTTAGCAGTTCGGCAAAAAGTGCTCGATAGAATAAGTACTAGGGTTGAAAAAATAAATCTTCGGGTTGATTTCTTCGACTAAAACTCTTCAAGGCGGTGCCCCAGCAAGGCCACAATTAAACGATTGAAACAGATAATTATATATATATATATAAGGCGCGTGGCTCAGTGGTTAGAGCGTCGAGCTTACGATCGCGAGGTTGTGAGCTCGAATCCCGGACCGGGCTGCGTGTTGTGTTCTTGAGCAAGACACTTTATTTCACGTTGCTCCAGTTCACTCAGCTGTAGAAATGAGTTGCGACGTCACAGGTGCCAAGCTGTATCGGCCCTTGCCTTTCCCTTGGACAACATCGGTGACGTGGAGAGGGGAGGCCGGTATGCATGGGCGACTGCTAGTCTTCCATAAAAAAAAACAACCTTGCCCAGACTTGTGCCTTAGAGGGTAACTCTCTAGGTGCAAACCCATGGTCAGTGTCTGACCGAAGGGGGTCATCATCATCATATATAACGTTCTACTTTTCTGATCGGATTCTACCATCATGGATCTTACTGTATACTATTGTTTATACACACACACACAAACACACACACACACACACAAACACACACACACGCACAAACACAAACACAAACACACACGTACACACACACACACACACACACACACACACACACACATATATATATATATATATACACACACACATTTTTCCGCCTCCGGTTTTTTTCTTTTCCGTTCTCTCTGTACTTTTCCTCTCAACCCTTTCTGTCGAAGAGCATAGACTTGAAACGTCACAGACTTTTCCATACTTCCCGAGCGTCAAACTAATACACCTGCTGGTTGTTCCCTCACCTGTACTTTTCTTTCGTTTTCCCTTTTGTCTTGAACTATATTTATGTGTGTGGTGTGTGTGCGTGTATACATACACAACGATACATACACGCACACACTTACACACATATATGCATTCATACATATACATACATCTAGTTATATTCAAATGTTAAATACACATAGATAGGAAAACCACATATGTAAACTACATGCCTCCACTTTTAGTTAAGACGCACTTTGTAGCCTAGCAACGGAAAGTAATCAGAAGCTGGGATGAAACCACAAATTAATTTCCCTCTCTATGGACAGAAATTGAGATCATTAGAATCTTTTCAAACATTAGTACCTTATATTCTATCTACAGAGAGAAATTACTAGCCTATTACAATCCATTACGTACGTAAACACGATGAAAATTGAAATGGTCTCTCTTACTTGAATAACAGTTAAAAATTTGAAAGGTTAAATAATTAATAAAGATTAAGAAGTAAGTAGCGATGGGATAAGCGTTGATGTAAACTAAAATTATATTGGTAAGTGTATATTAAATGTGACTAAAGTATCTTGTTTGATATAACGGTTTCAAAATGCGGCTGACAAAACGCGCGTTTACAACGCTCATTTGGTTACGTCAGATTTCTAACTTAACACCACACAATCATCATTGATTCACATTGCCAAAGAATGTTCTATTGTGCAATTCAGATCTCTTCGAAATTGAATATTTTAAAAAAAAGTTATAAGATACTATAATCGATGTCATCATCATCATCATCATCATCATCATCATCATCATCGTTTAACGTCCGTCTTCCGTGCTCGCACGGGTTGGACGGTTCGACCGGGGCCTGGGAAGCCAGGAGACTACACCAGGCTCCAGTCTGAGCTGGCAGTGTTTCTACAGCTGGATGCCCTTCCTAACACCAACCACTCCGTGAGTGTAGTGAGTGCTTTTTACGTGCAACCGGCACAGGGAGCCAGGGGAGGCTGGCAGCGGCCACGATCGGTTGGTGCTTTTTACGTGCCACCGGCAGAGAAGCCAGTCAAGGCGACGCTGGCGCAACCGATTACAGATAAGTTGTTAATAAATCAGGTTCATATAATTTTTAACCAAGAGAAAAAGAGGGGAAAGAGTAAAAAAAAAATTTTCTACATTATCTTAGCAAAGTAAAAAAAAACATGCATTTGCAAAACATAAACGCTCGTATGCTTTCCATATATTGCTCTTTCTCGCCTCTCTCACCCTCTCTCTCTCTCTCGAACATACACACACATAAAATCGTACGACTGTCGCGCTAATGACACTTATTGAGGCAGAAACGGGTATCCGGTACTATTTTCTTTTCTCCAGGTAATAAACATATTCTTTTCCATAATGGCTTATCAAATTGAAGGATTCATGGTTCTTGAGCTAATCACCACTTCTCAAGTGCAACTGGACTTAATTATCGTTTCGTAATTTTGAAATATATTTTTCACAGGAAAAGTTAATTTTAATGAATCAAGAATTATGTTGTATGGTATTTCATATACCTGTATTTCTATGTGCGCGCTTGTGTGCCTAAATAAGGGTAAAAGTTCACCTCCCCTGTAAGCTACAACATAATGTATTCCCCCGATACGGATGGCTAACTGCAAGTTTCTCTCTTCAATGGATTTCAAAATCGCCTCTAAGTAACAGAAAGACAAGA
>NW_021829055.1:2500-6962 GCF_006345805.1 Octopus sinensis | reverse complement strand
TAGAATCGTTAGCACGTTGAACGAAATGTTTAGCAGTATTTCGGCCATCGCTCCGATCTGAGTTCAAATTCCGCTGAGGACGACTTTGCCTTTCATCCTTTCGGAGTCGATAAATTAAGTACCAGTCAAGTACTGGAGCCGATATGATCGACTACTCTCCCTACCCAAAATTCCAGGCCTTGTGCCTATAGTAGAAAAGATTATTATTATTATTGTTCTACTTCTCAGAGCGTTCGGTCTTGTTTGCTCGGATAGATTCTGTGAGATCTGACAGAAGCCTGCTGCCAGAGGTCTCACAGGGTCTCTCTCCGCACGTTATAAGCTTTGATACTTGGTTGTTAATCACCGTGGGAGACATTCAACATATAAGTAGCAATCGCAAAATCCTAGCTGTCCCCAGCAGAGCAGTTTGGGGTTGGGGTTGGGGGGTTGATCTGCTCTCATGTCAATTCCGATTTCTCTGACATATTTCTCGAACTTGGTTGTTAGTACTCCGAGTGCTCCTACAACTACTGGAACGACAGACATTCTCCTCATAGCCCACATTCTTTAATTTCTTGCAACATGAAGAAGAACAAGAACAAAAACAAAAACAACAACAACAGCAACGACGACGACGATGACAACACAACAACAACAACAACAATAATAATAATAATAATAATAATAATAATAATAATTATGGCAGCCAGGAATATTGTCAGTTGCTATTTCAAAGCGACGAAAATATTTTGACAATTTAAATTTAAACACACAAAAATCTAGCGGTTTTTGTGTGTTTTTAAATGGCTTATAAACACCTTCCACGCTGCAATTGTTTCCGTTTTAGCACACGATCTCAGATCAAGTCATTTGCTACACAATAATAATAATAATAATAATAATAATGATTATTATTACTATTATTATTATTATTATTATTATTATTATTATTATTATTAATTAAGGGCGGCGAGCTGGCAGAATCGTTAAAATGCTGGACGAAATGCTTATCGGTTTTTTCATCTGCTGCTACGTCTCAGTTCAAATTCCACCGAGGTCCACTCCGCCTTTCATCCTTTCGGGGTCGATAAATTAAGTACCAGTGAAACACTGGGGGTCACCGCACCAAATTTCAGATCTTGTGCCTATAGTAGAAGGAATTACATTATTATTTGTTTATTCATACGGAAATTCTGAAAAATTTCTATTCATATGTAATCTTATATATAGTACAATTCATTTCATTCTTGTTTAAAATCGTCAGCATGATTGTAACCCGAGTTTGATGAAGTAAACTAAATTAAACATTTTACGGAGCAAGGCTTTTCATATAGATGGTAAATACTTACAGATTAGAAGACATACAGGTAATGTGTAACCTGTGTTACACCTGCATCTTGCAGCTCACCTGCGACGGACCGGCGTCTCGTCCAGGTGGGGAACCTATACGTCAAAGAAACCGAGAAACCGGCCCTAATGAGCCAGGTGTGGTTCGAGAAGGAACAAACATATATACCTAGAATCGTCAACACGCCAGGCGAAAGGCTTAACAGTATTTTGTCTGCCGCTACGTTCTGAGTTCAAATTCCGCCGAGGTCGACTTTGCCTTTCATCCTTTCGGTGTTGATTAAATAAGTACCAGTTACGCACCGGCGTTGATACAATCGGCTTAATCCGTTTGTCTGTCCTTGTTTGTCCTCTCTGTGTTTAGCCCCTTGTGGGTAGTAAAGAAACAGGCATTTCGTCTGCCGCTATGTTCTGAGTCCAAATGCGGCGAGATGGTAGAACTGATTGCATGTCGGCAAAATGCTTGATTGTATTTCGTCCACATTCACGTTCTGAGTTCAAATTCCGCTGAGGTCAACTTTAAGTACCAGGGACACACTAGGGTCGATGTAATCGACTAGTCGCCTCCGCCAAAACTCCAGGCATTGTGCCATTAGTAGAAAGGATAATAATAATATATTGGGCTTCGTATATTTTACCCCAGTGTCACTTTGATGGCATGCACTGCTCTCTCACTCAATAATAATAATAATAATAATAATAATAATAATAATAATTATTATTATTATTATTATTATTATGGCAGTAAGCTGGCAGAATCGTTAGCACGCAGGGCAAAATGTCTAGCAGCAGTTTGCCTGGTGCTACTTTCTGAGTTCAAATCCTGCCGAGGTTCACTTTGCCATTCATCCTTTCGCGGTCGATAAATTAAGTACCAGGGACACGTTGGGGTCGGTGTAATCGACTAGTCCCCTCCGCCAAATCTTCAGGCATTGTGCCTTTAGTAGAAAGGATTCTTATCATCGTGTGCTTGCCTGGAGTTATTTTCACCTTAACGTAAAAGTTTGCGGCTTCACAACGATTTTCATTTCTTTCATTCAATTCGTCTCTTAAACTCAGCTCCTAGGAAACGTTTAATAATCAGTGTCCAGGTTGTATCAGCCAGGAAGTGGAAAGTGAGAGTAGAGAGGCAAGTTTTGTCTAGTGAATGTTTTAAAAAAAGATGGGTGAATGTAGCAAGATGGCAACGTATGAATGACGAAGCCACCTTGACTATGATTCTATGAACCGTTAAAATTTAATAGAGAGTTGCTTATTTGCAAAAAAAAAAAAGAAATATAACATGTGACTTCATTGACCGAGGTTACCGTGGTCTTTTCTGTAGGCTTCTTTCCACGGGTAAACCTCACCTGTCCTCCCCCTTTCACTTCATATTGACATTTCTGTGATAACGATCCATATGATCATTTTTCCCTTTCCGTTTTTTTTCCTCTCCCCACCTTGTTTAAAAAATTTTATTCCCCCCTTTTTTTGTCCTCTTTCTTTTCTTTCATTTCTTTCTCGATCCTTTTGATCGAAAACCAAACCCCCCTTTTTTTTTACCCCCAAAAGAAAAGCTCTACCTTGTAATTTGTCCTGTCTGTGTGCAGCCCTGTGTGGCTAATAAAGAAACATATCTTACCAAATGTTACTGTGTCTGTTTTTGAGACTTGCTGATGCAGCAAGATGTGAGACCGGTTTACAGAAAGAAACAGGAACTGCCCCATCGCTTCTCATATTGTTAATACACACTCACTCCTATACACGTATATACATATGCATACATATATATGCATGCAAATACATAAACATATATACACACATACGTGTGTGTATATGTGTATATATGTATGTATATATGAGTCTATATATACATACATATATATATATATATGTGTGTGTGTGCATTTGTATTGAGTATTTGTACATACACATATGCATGCATATATACATGCAGATATATAATATATATATATATATATATAATATATATATATGCATGTATGTATATATAATATGAATATATTATATTATATATATATATATATATATATGCATGTATGTATATATATAATTATATATATAATATAATATATATGCATGTCTGTATATATATAATTATATATATATATGTATATATATATATATATCTCTCGTATGTATAGTATGTATTATATATGTAATATATAATAAAATATTTTAATATTATATATATATACTATACTGCCCATCACATTATTATAATCGCACACAGTATACTATGCACAAGATATTATATCAGTAATAATAATACTGCATACAGTATATATGGTATACATAGTATGCATACAATCATATATATATATATATATATATATAGATATATATATCCATATATATATTGATATATGTATATTTATATATATATATGCATATATATATATGATTATATTGTATATATAATCTAAATATTTTATTTATATACATATATAATAAATATTCCTGTATATATAAATATGTGTATATATATATATAATATATATATGTATATTGTATGTATATACACATATTCACGTAGAAAGATAGATACATGATAACGGACAATTATATAATTTCAGCATCATAAGAGAACATCTATAATAACAAGAAGAAAAAAAAAACAGAAGACGAGGCAAAAACAAACCAACAAATTGATGTAAGGAAAGAAAGAAGAAAAGAAAGACAGGAAACAAAGGCAAAAGGGGAAAATCGATATCTCGTGACTGATTGTTGTAGAGGTTGGGGCGGCGGCGTTATTTTTAGCCGGTGCGGCGGCGTGACGGGGGATTTCTCTTCTCGATCTAGTGCGACTGCACTTGGTCGGGGCTGGTTGAGTTCGTCTATAGCTCTAGTGTGTGGCAGCTGATGACTGATAGCGGGTGGAGGTGGGGGGTGATGGGTGGAAGTAGTGGTGGTGGTGTTGGTGTTGGTGTTGGTGGTGGTGCGGTTTTTAGCGCGCGTGCGCGCGTGTTGATGGTGGTGGTGGTGGCGGTGGTAGTGTGTGTGTGTGTGTGTGTTAATCGTGTTGGGGTGTTGGTGCTGGTGGTGATAGCGGTGGGCGTGGTGGTGGCATTGGTAATGGTGGTGGTACTGTGTATGTGTGTGTGTGTGTGTGTGAGTTGTTGTTGTTGTAGTT
>NW_021829054.1:0-7025 GCF_006345805.1 Octopus sinensis | reverse complement strand
TCTTTTGGACTTACATCTATTTCTGAAGAGGAGCTTTGCTCGAAACGTAAAATCCTCTTTCTTCCTTTCCTGAGCGTCTGATAATACAGTATTGTACCACATCCTCGCGTTGTTGTTTTTTCTTGTTTGTTCTTCTTTGTTTAGATTATATATATAATATATATATATATATTATATATATATATGCTGTTAGCACACACTCACACATACACATGCACACACACACACACACATATCGATGAGTTTTCTAAGTCTTTCTGAATAGCTACTCTATACAGAGCATATCTTGATATTCTTTTATATTGTCAAACGTTGACTGACGAGCTTCGTATTATGTAACAGTTATCTTACGTAACTACTTGAAACATAAATATTAAATGCATTCAAAATATCTATATTTGATTTTGTCATTATTCACACACGCACACGCAAAGCATAAAAGACAGGTCGTTACTTTCGGACTTCTTTAAACAGGATTGACATGAGGACAATCACTAACATTAACAATTGCTATTTCACGGAGTTTATCAACTGTTTCTCAATGTTTTCTTCAAACTCGAGATATTTGGCAGAGCTCTTCCTGTGTATATTATTGCTTAGACCCATATCAGCACCAGTTATTTAAATCTATATTTAAGGTGTTCCGGATATGACTACTCAGAATACATAATTTTCTAATGTGATCTTTTTAAGATGAAAGTGAGGATCGATTGTCTTGACTAGACAACTTCCTTAGACATTTTGATCATCAGCGTGTTTGACAGAAAGTCTACAGCGCTGCACCGAACTAGAATTACTTCATGCAGTCAGTATTTAGTTTCGTGTTTCGGCACTTCTGGATTTAACAAGGGTATTTTTAACACCCTCGCCATCTAACTCTTTTCGCTATAGCCTCTGGCTTTTCAAGATATGACCGATGCAGATACCACAAAGCATTCTGACCTACACTCTAACGATTCTGATAAGAAGCCATTTAACTCTTGCTTTTTGCTTTTTGTTTTTAATCTTTCTTGAATTCTCTTCACTCAAACTCTGTTCATCTGAAGAGATGGATCCGTTATGCGCCTTTCAGTGAAGTAGACCCAAGTTCAACACTGTTATTCAATACCTACAACTAAATACGTTGAGTGTTTTTCTTTCACTTGTTCACTCACTCGTAGGATGTGTTTGGTGGGGGTGGGGGTGTAGTGTATGCGTGTGTGCGCATTCAAGCCTGTATGTGTAGGAATATGTATGTATGTATGTATGTATGTATGTATGTATCTATATATCTACGCACATACACACACACATATATATAGGTAGTAGGTGTTTTTGGAGAAAGCGAAATGGAATCTTAATCCAAACTTTACTCTTTTACTTGTTTCAGTCATGTGACTGTGGCCATGCTGGAGCACCGCCTTTAGTCGAACAAATCGACCCCAGGACTTATCCTTTGTAAGCCTAGCTCTTATTCTATCGGTTTCTTTTACTGCTAAATTATGGGGACGTAAACACACCAGCGTCAGTTTTCAAGCGATGTTGGGGGGACAAACACACAAACATACACACACACACACACACACACACATAATATATATATATATATATATATATATGTATGTATGTATGTATGTATACACATATATACGACAGGCTTCTTTCAGTTTCCGTCTACCAAATCCACTCACAAGGCTTTGGACGGACCCGAGGCTATAGTTGAAGACACTTCCCCAAGGTGCCACGCAGTGGGACTGAACCCGGAACCATGAGATTGGTAAGCAAGCTACTTACCACACAGCCACTCCTATATAGAGATATATAGTAGGTGTTTTTGGAGGAAGCGAAATGGAATCTTAATCCAAGCTTTGTTAATGCATTATATTAATTACACGGATAAAGAACACAGATACCTCGTAATAGTTGTATTGGGTTTCTAAATAATAAAAGCAATTGACGGCGGCGGCGGCGGCGGCGGTGTTGGGTTGGTGCTCGGTGGTTGTAGTGGTGATCATGATAGACTAATGCAGTGTTTCCCAACCTCTTTTGCTCTTAGGGAACCCTTGAAATTCATTTCCCTAATTTAGAAAAACAAACAAAAAAAAATCATAAAACAAAAAGGATCATTATATATCTTTATTAATATTTGTCTTGCTCTCTTCCATAAAGTTAAATCTTATGAAGGATTAAGCAAATCCTAAAACCGTCTTTGAAAAGTTTGGCAATGCTAAATTAATCATAGGCGCAGCTGTGGCTGTGTGTTAAGAAGCTTGTTCTCCAACCACATGGTTCTGAATTCAGTCCCACGCCGTGACACCTTGGGCAAGTGTCTTCATCCATAGCCTCGAGCCAACCAAAGCTTTGTGAGTGGATTTGGTAGACGGAAACTGAAAGAAGACTGTCATATACATGTGTGTGTGTGTGTGTGTATGTGTGTGTGTGTGTGTGTGTGTGTGTGTGTGTGTGTGTGGTGTGTGTATGTATGTCTATGTGTGTATGTCTTTCTGGTTGTCCTCAACAACCGCTTGACAACCGGTGTTGGTGTGTTTACGTCCTTGCAATTTACTGGTTCGGCAAATGAACCTACACAGTAAGTACTAGGCTTAAGAATAAGTCATGGAGTCGATTCATTCGACTAAAGAACTTTAAAGCGGTGCCCCAGCATGGCCGCAGTCAAATGGCTGAAACAAGTAAAAGATACTCACTACAAAAATGATTCAAAGCATTTCATCATCACCCAGGCTCCTTTCCTGTCGCCAGGGTTTGTCATGCCAAGACTCTCCATTTCCCTCTACGTTCTGCAGTACGTATACAACTAGCCAGACTCTTATTTCGTGTCCATTCTTTGAGGTCGTCAGTCTCTTAAACAAAACTTTTCTTCAAACCAAATTCTACTCCAACAAAAAAACAAAAAAAAAAAAGAATAATAAGTACTGGGATCGATTCATTCGACTGAAATTTCCTCAAGGCGGTGCCCCAGCAAGGCCGCAGTTTGATGACTGAAACATGTAAAAGACAGAGCATAAGAGATACTGTTGTTGCAATTTGAAAATTCTAATAACAAATGCAAGAATGGCTGCGTGGTAAGAGGCTTGCTTCCCAACCACATGGTTCCGGGTTCAGTTCCACCACGTGGTACCTTGGACAAGTATCGTCTGCTATAGCCTCGGGTCGATCAAAGCCTTGTGAGTGGATTTGGAAAACGGAAACTGAAAGAAGCCCGTCGTGCATATATATATGTGTGTGTGTGTGTGTTTGTGTGTGTGTGTGTGTGTGTGTCTGTGTTTGTGCCTGTATCCTCCTCTTTGAACGACTCACATTTCTCCCCCATTCTTTACCTTTCTCTCTACCCTTGACCACCCGTTTCTCCTTCTTCCCTTTCATTTTAGGTATCACGTAACCATCCCGGTCTCCCTTCCATCAATTCTCTTCCTGCTTGATTGCTCACCTGTTCAGACATGCTTTCTCAGGCTCTCGCCTTAGCTTTCACTTTCAGCCCTGGGTTCATCTTGTTTTTTCACCTTTCATTCCAAACTTCTGTCTATTTCTTCAATCTTCTCATCTTTCTTTCTATCTTGCTATCCCTCTACTTTATTTTTCAAGTCCTATAGGACATTTTTCCATCAGCGTTATTTCTGCACATATCTTGTCCTATGCTGTATCATAGCCGAAAGACCTGTATATGTACAGGGCCGGTTTTAAGCTAATAAGACAGACTCATTCAAATTGGGTCCCGCGCCAAGAGAGGGTCCTATGCACACGCTCTAGCGGAGGACAGTGGGGTGAATTTTTAATATATCATTGTGGCTAGTGGTGGAGCCTCAAGCCCTCAACGTTTTTTGGCTGGAACTGGCGTACTACACAAAGAATAAAACATCAATCTTCAACTTTTGCAGACTAGAGGGCCCCACTGACAATTCTCTAATCAGGCACCGCACCTCCTAGCGCCGACCTTGATATGTATATACATATATATATATATCACGTGATCAGATGTTGTTACACATCGTTGGTCACAATGCATTCGCATTGTTTTAGCCTTCGAATGACGCCACCCCGCTGGCTAAGCGAGCAGGCCAACAGAAGAAAGAGAGAGAGAAAGAGTGGTGAAAGAGTACAGCAGGGATCACCACCCCCTGCCGGAGCATCGTGGAGCTTTAGGTGTTTTCGCTCAATAAACACTCACAACGCCCGGTCTGGGAATCGAAACCGCGAGTCCGCTGCCCTAACCACTAGGCCATTGCGCCTCCATATATATATATATATATATATATATATATATATATATACTGCCTGTGTCGTTCTCCATTCTGTCTTCTTCTTATCATATCGTCGTTCATCGCTTGTTTAGGTTCCCGTCTACGTTCTTTATGTTGGTCATTTATCCCAGTAACTTGTGAGCGAATTTTTTGTGTTCATTTGTCGTCCTTCTGTGCATTTTTACTCGTGTGTGGGGGGAGGGCGTGTGGGGGGCGTGTGTGTGTGTGTGTGTGTGTGTGTGTGTGTGTGAGAGAGAGAGAGAGAGTAGTATAAGATTGCGAAACGTCCGTAACCCTTTGGGAGTCACGTGATATGTATAAATAAATTTATACATTTTCTCCTCTCATACCTTCTAACTTTGGGCAAATGCTTTCAATTATTTCTCCATACCGATCAATGTCTTGTGAGAGAATATGGGAGATAGAAACTCTATTGAAGCCTTGAACATATATATATATATATATATATATAATATATACATATGCGTATGTTTTTGTCTTTGTCCTTACATCACTGGGCAATAGGTGTTGATTTGGTTAAGCAACTGGAACCCAATAGTTCAGCAAAAGAAACAGGTAGGATAAATACC
Organism: Octopus sinensis; assembly: GCF_006345805.1. NCBI lineage: Eukaryota > Metazoa > Mollusca > Cephalopoda > Octopoda > Octopodidae > Octopus > Octopus sinensis. The sequence continues at coordinate 2,197 of NW_021829054.1, read as the reverse complement.
AGAATCTAAAAAATATAAGTATTGGGGTCTACAAAATCATTCAAGATGATGCTCTGGAATGATTGAAACAAATGAAAGAATTAAAAGAATATATAAATTATATGTATATTTATTTATACGTGCGTCGGACGATATAGCATCGATGTTGTAACATGACACATATTACGAAACAGCTGTCAACAAATGGAATAAACACGTGCGTCACTTTTCTTATCTGGCCATTTTTTTTTATTTTCCAACACCAGAATCTAAAAAGTATAAGTACGGAGGTAGATTTGTTCGACAAAATCCTTGAAGGTGGTGGCCCTGTATGGCCACAGTCCAATGGCTGAAACAAGTTGAAGAATAAAAGGACATATAAATTATAGGTTTTATATTCGTAAAAGCGTGCGTAACTAAACAAGCACTTGCAAGTATTGTTAATCACCTGACACTAATCAGTTTGTCAGTTTCTTATTCAAAAGTTGTTTTTTCTTTTTTAAAAAATGTCAGATTCTGAATCGATGATGTTAAAAAACATTCAAATCAAAACACCGTTTTGTAAAAGAGAAAAAAAAAGAAAGCAGAAAAAACAAACGAAAGAAAACTTCTAAGCTTAAACGAATAAGCGCTATTTTTCTAAAAAATTTTTCGTTCAAGTCCTTCTTCAATGGCTGACTTTGTTTACATTTTGCTGACAATGAAACATATAATGCGTATACATATTATTTATACATCCGCAAATATGCATCTTTGTGTAGCTAACTATAAGTGCCTTTGTATACATGCTCTAGAACAAAAATATGTATTCACTTAAAGTTAGCTACATAAAGTTGTATATACATATATTTATACATACATATATTTACCCGTTTTCATATGCATCTGTGTATACATATACGTATGTACGTATGCATATGTTATGTGTGTGTGTTTTAATGTTTGTGTATATGTTCAGTTACAATGAAGACAATTTTACATTAATCTGATGGGTTACTCTATACTTTTGTAGAGTACAAATTTATTATTCTTAAACAAGAATGCTGTTGACAGTGATTTCAAAGTTTCGGCCAACTAAGCCGTCGTCACATACAGTACTAAAAGCCATAAAGAACTATGGATTCGGTTCTTCAGATTACTTTAAGGCGCTGATAGCAAAGTCTCTAAGTAACATGCCATCGACTTTGATAACAATCACTTTTTTATGTCCAATCTATGGACTTGACAGTAAATCGTTGGCTGGATTAAAGTCTCATAAGCGACGGGCGTTAAAAGCAACAAGAAGAAAACGAAAAAGCGTCCCACCGCCACCAAGAAAAAAGTAAAATGGTGGTTGACCCTTATATGTCGAAATTGGCGGAAGAATCTATTATATTATGTGTATGTGTATGTCATTATAAAGTTTTATTTCAAGGTTTCTTGCCAATAGAGAAAGAGCCGGTTTCTAACCTAGATCCAAGGTTCCTTCATGGGAATTTCAACAACGTCAACAAGGTACTTTGGCGTATGTCGAATATTTGGAGTCAGAGCATGTGCAAATTTGTATGTTTTCTTTTATGTATGTGTGTGTGTGTAAAATCCTTTCAGCCATAGGCACAAGGGTCTGAGGTTTTTGGAGGAGGTGGAGGCTAGCTGATTACATCGACTCCAGTACTCAACAGATAAGAGAAGTGAGATTTTATATAGAGTTAAACTTGCTGATTCTAGCAGGGGTCTGATATCTGACCATGGTTTGTTCTAACGTGTAGTCTGTTAATTATGTTACACCACAAGGATATCTATACCCATATATATATATACATGTATTTATAGGTATATTTATTTAGAAATGTATCGGACGATATAGCATCGATGGTGTTACAAGACACAGATTACGAAACAGCTATCAACAAATGGTATAAATACGTGTCACTTCTCTTAACTGGTTATTTTATATATTCTCCACCACTGAGATTGTCCATTGCTCTTTACTCTTTTACTTGTTTCAGTCATTTGACTGCGGCCATGCTGGAGCACCGCCTTTAGTCGAGCAAATCCACCCCTGGCTAGGCTTATTCTTTGTAAGCCTAGTACTTATCGGTCTCTTTTGCCGAACCGCTAAGTTCTCTCTCTCTCTCTCTCTCTCTCTCTCTCTCTCTCTCTCTCTCTCTCTCTCTCTCTCTCTCTCTCTCTCTCTCTCTCTCTCTCTCTCTGTTCCTCTGTTTGTCACCTATCACGG
>NW_021829053.1:0-7064 GCF_006345805.1 Octopus sinensis | reverse complement strand
GTACGTATGTATAGATATATATTTTACGTTCTCCCTTAATTTTATTATGCTATGTATTTGATGTAAATTGACCGTGACAAATTTTTTACACCACAGCAATCTATCGTTAGCAGGTTCACAGAATTCAATGACATAATATAAATGTTCTAATTGTGGAACAAAGCTAGCAAATTTTGTGGTAGGGGCAAGTCTATTACATATATATGTATGTGAGTGTGAGTGTGCTTGTGTGCATGTGTGTGTGTGTGTACGATTGTGTACATGTGTGTTTATGTTTAGTATCACGGTATTGATCAAACTATCGGATGTTGTTATACATCACTAGTCACAATGCGCTTCGCATTGCTTTAGTTTATGAATGATGCCACCCCGCTGGCAAGGTAAGCAGACCAACACTTCCCCCGCCCCGCCCAGCCCCGGATCGGAAGACTATTCCTTCACAGGGTTATACATTTTCAACTGAGTGGTCCCTAAAACAGAGATACGGCTGACAACGTGAAATGAAGTGTTTTTGCTCAAGAAAGCAACGCGCCGGCCGGCCTGGGAATCGAACTCACGATCTAGAAATCGTGTGTGCAACACGCTATCCACTAGTCTGCGCGCCTTCAGATATATATATATGTGTGTGTGTGTGTGTGTGTGTGTGTATGTGTGTGTGTGTGTGTGTGTGTGTGTGTGTGTGTGTGAGTGTGTGTGTTGACGAACGGGAACGTGAAACTCAGAATAACAGGTTTTGTTGAATTTTCTGCTGCTTTTAAATAAAGTATCAATATACATATATATACATACATATATATGTGTGTGTGTGTATGTATATATATATATATGTGTGTGTGTATGTGGTTGTGTGTGTGTGTGTAAATGCGTTTATATTTATGGATATATACAACAATTAACCCCAATGTCATATTTATAATGAACAGCCAATCACACAACACGATCACGTACACATACGTCCTCACACACACACATACTCACACACACACACACTCACACACACACACACACTCACACACACACAACACACACACACACTCACACACACACACACACAAACACACAAATGATGCGAATGATGCATAGGGTGCGATGTCTAACGAAACGAAGGCCAGTGGAACTTATCGCAAATTACGTAAAAATTGTGCTACAGTTGCTAATTAATCAGGATATATGCGTCAGTGGCTAATTAATTAGATACGTTACAAATATACGGAGATAAGAGATTGCTGTGGATACGTGTGGGTGTGTGTGAGTGCGTTTATACAAGACCGTATGTGTATGTGTTTGTGTATGTATGTGTGTGTTTATGTGTTTGTGTATGTATGTGTAAATAGTTATAGTTGGATTTTCGATATGGGTATACATATGCATGTATATAAGTGCGTATGTATGCGTGTGGTTATGTGGCAAGAAGCTAGGCGCATGCGTGGCTGTGTTAAGACGTTTGCTTCCTGATCACATGGTTCCGGGTTTAGTTCCACTGCATGTGTCTTCTGTCATAGCCCCAGGCCAACCAAAGCCTCGTGTGTGGATCTGGTAGGTCGAAACTGAAAGAAGCCTGTCGTATATATACGATGGAGAAGTAAAAAATTATCCGCACTTCCGTCATAACATATCTTTATTATTGTCACACTACTTTCTGCGCATGCGCGCTTATAGTTGGTCACATGATAGAAGTTTGTGGTCACGTTGGGTGAGGACATTCGATTTGAATTCTTGATGTATAAAGATGGAACAAAAAGCATGTGTTTAATTTGTGTATTCTGTACGTATTATACTCTCATAATTATACACTTTCCAGGGACTCTATTGATAAGCCACAAAAGGTTAATTAATCAATTGGTTGACTAATTAATTGATTTGTTTGATCAATAATGGTGAAACGCATGGGTACAGAGTTACCTGATATTTTTATTCAATCAAGTGTCCTACTCGCCTACAAGCAATGTACCATTAATAAGAATATATTTTCGTGGTTTGGGATTTCACTGTCCTTTTTAGCATGTATGAAGTTCATATGGTGGTTTCTCTCCTTGTATAATTCTTTATACACTCTTATATACATGTATATATATATATATATAGAAATATATATATATACTATATATATATATTATATATATATATATATATATATATATAATATATATATATATATATATATATATACATATAATATATATATATATATATATATCTATATATATATATATATATTATATATAATCTATATAATATATATAATATATACATTATACATACATATATATACGCACACAACACACACACACGCATGTATATATGCAACAATACGCGCGCACACATACGCACATATATACGACGGGCTTCTTTCAGTTTCCTTCTACCGAATCCACTCACAAGGCTTTGTCGGCCCGAGGCTTGCCCAAGGTGCCACGCAGTGGGACTGAGCACGGAGTCACGTGGTTGGTAAGCAAGCTACACAGCCACTCCTGCGCCTATATATATAGGCACATGGCTCAGTGGTTAGAACGTCGAACTCACGATCGTGAGGTTATGAGTTCGAATCCCGGACCGGCTGCATATTGTTTTCTTGAGCAAAACACTTTATTTCATGTTGCTCCAGCTCACTCAGCTGTAGAAATGAATTGCGACGTCACAAGTCCCAAGCTATATCGGACCCTTTGCCTTTCCCTAGATAACACTAGTGGCGTGGGGAGGAGAGGCCGGTATGCATGGGCGACTGCTGGTCTTCCACAAACAACCTTGCTCGGACTTGTGCCTTGTAGGGTAACTTTCTCGGTGCAATCCCATTGTCAGTCGCGAACCGAAGGGGTTCTCAGCATATATATATATATATATATATATATATATATATATATATATATATAATGGAGTATTAACACAGGTGTAACTCAAATTATTTACTTTCCGACACATGTTTCGAGATATCATTGATATATTATTCCAGGGAATAAAATGGTGTAAAACAATGTAATCTTCTCTTCAGAGAAGTGAAGAACTGAAACTCGTCAATAGATATTTTAACGAAATGATGATACGTATAGTGATTAACTGAACGCTATTAATATTGTTTAAAAAAAAAGCGTTTTATGATATAACGTCATATTGTTAACAAGGGAAAAATACCCACATCTCTCTCTCTCTCTCTCTCTCTCTCTCTCTCTATATATATATATCTATATATATATATATATATATGAGATAATAATATATAGATAGATAGATCGAAGACAGACAGACACAGACAACACAGACAGACAGACAGACAGACAGACAGACGACAGATAGATAGATAGATAGATAGATAGATAGATAGATAGATAGATAGATAGATAGATAGATAGATAGATACACGACGGGCTTCTTTCAGTCAATGGTCCGAGGCTATAGTAGCAGACACCTGCCCAAGGTGTCACGCAGTGGTGCTGAATCATAAGTATGTATGTCATAAACATCTATTTTAAGTATGCAAATCCACAATGAAATCACTTTCATTCATTATACATAAGTATATACATTACATTACAATACATGCGTATGTATGTATTGTAATGTATATATACACACATACTTTTATACATCTGTAAATACATATATAATTTTATGGTTTACTTTATAGGTTTCACCCGGCATCTCACTTCAACACCCCCCCCCACACGCACATACACACACAAACGCGCAACAATGTATAAAAACCCGAAAGCTTACTCATCGCCATAGTTACAGAATGAGTCTTCAAACACTCACATATACGTATAGGTTATATAAGACATTGCGATGAGTATGAGATGTGGCCCGAGGCTAAACAAAAAGGAAAGAAAGGAAAAAAGAAAAAAAGAGAAAAAGAAATGAATCAGTTTTTTTTTATATTGTTCAAAATCGCGGAAATAGAAAAGAAACAACACAGCAACGAAACATCATCATCCACAACAACACCACAACAACAACATAGTAAATAATAATAATCATAATCGTAGTAGTATAGTAGTAGAGTAGTAAGTAATAATAATAATGATAATATTAATATAATAATAATACACATAATAATAATAATAACAATATAATAATAATAATGATAATAGTAATAATAATAATGATAATAATAATAATAGTAATAATAATAATAATAATAATCGTAACAATAGGAATAATAAATCTGTGTGTAGGCGATAAAAATATTTCTTTTCGAATGAAAGTAAAATTCGTTTAGTTATTATTATTATTATTATTATTATTATTATTATTATTATTATTATTATTATTATTATTATAATTATTATTATTATTATTATTATTATTATTATTATTATTATTATCATTATTATTATTATTACCATTATTATTATTATTATCATTATTATTATTATTACCATTATTATTATTATTATCATTATTATTATTATTACCATTATTATTACTATTATCATTATTATTATTATTATTATTATTACTAGTACTTTGTTAAATTAGATTACTTCATTATCGTCCCGAGGTGTTAATGCAACGTGTAAACTGTTTCTGAAAAACACACTGGTTTCCGTATTTATATAATATGATAATACATGTATGCTGTTTAAAATAAATGTATTACATACATACGAATGTATTCGCCTATGTATGTACGAATTACATATACATGGGGGTGGGGGTATGGTGGAGATTGAGAGAAAAAAGAGGGGATGGGGAGTGGGAAGTGAGAGGTGTGATTTCAAGTTTCGCCTAAAGGAAGTTAGACTTGTAACAATATTGTGTCACTTTCTTCAAAAAGAATATATATATTATATATATATATATATCTATATATATAGTTAGTATGTGTTGAATGCTTGTGTAAGTGTGTATGTAAGCCCACACAAATAAATACTCACACGCACGCACACGCACGCACGCACACACACACACACACACACACACACACACACACACACACACACACAATACTAAAAGCGCAAAAAAAATTTCATGAATGATTCATAATTTATTTCTGCTTTACAGCTGTTTCAATGGTTAGAATATAATTTACATTTATACAATTACGTAATTACTATATATAGAATGCATAATTTATAAATGTAAAAGTGTACATATATGTGTGTTCATGTGCACGTATACTTGTATATATATGTGTGTGTGTGCGTGTGTTTATATATATATATATATATGTATACAATGTATAATGTATGTACATATACATATAATATAAAATACATCTTTATATATAAAAGTCAAGTTGTGTGTCTGTCTCCTACGATTTAGATTCCTAACTACTCCCACATTTTGCGGTGCAGTTTAACCAAAACCGGTATCTTATAGTCGTGATTCATTCGAGCCCTTCTGGGTATTAGCGCGCGTCTACGATGAGTCTACGATTTTAAAATAATTTACATCATTTTTTTCCATTTTATGCATTTTTTCGCTATTATATAAGGGAAGTAACTCTCTAAAAATGTCTACGATGAGTCAACGATTTAAAAAAATTTTACCATCATTTTTTTTTCCATTTTTAATGCATTTTTGCTATTTTTTGGCTATAACTCTCTAAAAATGCTTATATAGTTATTTCCCTTACAAACCCGAGCAACGCCGGGCGATACTGCTAGCATTATATATATTCTATACTTTTCTATATATAAACATTTTCTTTAATATATTCTTATACAGTGTGTATAATAAGTATGTGTGTGTATACGCATATATATATTTGTATGAATATATGTATATTTTCGTGTGTTGTGTGTGTGTTTATGTAGCAGCGACGTAAGCAGAGCAATTCGTTCCCCTTGTAATGCCATGGTAGGACCAAACGCGAAAATCAGGGGCCCTAAAGGAATACCTTGCCTTCTAAAACCTTGCTGATGTCCCGAGCATTGAGACGACGCTGCACGGGCATCATTTATGCTTGACTGGGTACCTTGTTCGGATTAATGATCAGAGGGTCCCCTAAGTAGATGCTACATGGCAAAAATGTTTGTGGAAATCAACCCCAGCAGTAACAAAACAAGAATTTAAGGTTTTGTGTGAAGTTCTTGTTGAAGGCATGTGAATTACGAAAGTTCAGTTGAAGGAGCAATGCTTGTCCTTGCCACAATGGAGGGAACCAGTAAATCAAAGAGTGGATATTTTAGAAGACAAAAATCAAACAAACAAAAAGCAATAACAGAAATGCATAATTTATGCAGAATTTAAGCGAGATGCTGAAAGCGAATGGCGGATTCTTGGCTCGCATTTATCTGCGAGTGTATATGTTTTATCAAGAATCACGTGTTAAGTATAAACTTCTCTGGCTGCACAACGGTCTTAATTGTTAGTGATGGTCTTCCTCAGGTACGATTAAACAGTTTATAGTAGAGCTATACTATAAACTTTATCCCCCTGAATACGTGTCGCTGAAATTGGGGTGCGGCAAAAATGCCCGAAATGCGTGTATATTTTTTATACCTTTGAATAGAGTACCAGTCAAGTACTGGAGGTCGAAGTACTTGGCTCAATTCCTTTTTCTAAAATTGCTGATTTTGTGCCTAAATCGAAAATCACTATGTCTGGAGATAATTCTTTATTTTACAATTAGCATTTAAAAATTTTATGCTTCGTAGTTATTGATACGTTATGATTTCCTAGAGATTTAATGTTATACCTGTAGTAATAAACAAGTGTAGACAAAATGGACGTATTACGCCAATGTTTCACTCTTGCTTCTTGTCTGTTTTTTTCGAGGAGCGTTTATGTTTTTAATATTGTTCACATCATTGGTTTAAACATACTGTGCAGGTGTCGAAACCACAATGACATCGACTAGGCAGCTGACGATGGTGATATATATTTGATATGCTTTTTACCTGTGAATCTGTAAGATGTCCTTTATTTGCGCAAGGCTGAACTTGACGTCTTCTTGTTTTATGGTGGCTTTGTTATATATATATATTTATATGTTATATCCTGCGTTAATACTGCGTGAATGTCATCTATTCGGGTTCTAATTATGGTCAGATTAATATTTATTTAAGGGATTGTAGTTTTGGGAGGTTTCGTCGCGTATGGATATTGCAAGTGAAGGGTCAGGC
>NW_021829052.1:0-6994 GCF_006345805.1 Octopus sinensis | reverse complement strand
GTTGCGTAGCCCTAGGTACATTTATGCATTTAAAACAAAGTGATGGCGGCGGTGGTGGTGTAGGGTGGTTATGGTCGTAGCGTTTTTTTTTTTTTTTCACCATAGGTCAGTCTGACCCAGTGACTGACCCGGGGTTAAATGGCAACCATGACGATGTCGGCGTTGAAAATATATGTACCCGTGTTGATAGAGGGGTGGATACTTGATGACAGTGTACCCGTAAGTGTCATCACCGCCATCACTAACACCAACGCCACCACAACGAAACTCACCACCACCACCACCACCACTAAAACCACCAAACACCACCTCCACCCCCACCCCGCACCACCCCCACTACCACCACCAACGCCGTCACCCCACCACCACAACCACCACCACCACCACATCCACCACCACCCCCACCATCACCCCCACTACCACCACCATCACCACTACCACCACCACCACCACCACAATCATCACCACCACCACCACCACCACCACCACCACCACCACCACCACCACCACCACCACCAACAACAACAACAACATCATCACCAATAACACCGACACGACCACCACCGCAACCACTACCACTATCTCCACTACCTCCACCAACACTGTCACCACCGTCATCATCATCAGCACTAGAACCACCACCACCACCACCACCACCATCATCACCAGTACCAGTACCACCACCATCACCACTACTGTAACCATCATCACCACCACTACCACCACCTCCGCCGCCGCCGCCGCCGCCGTCTCTGCCAGGGACATCTCCATCACTACTACTTACACACCCATTTCCTCCCCCACCACCATCACCCGCATACCACCACCCTCACCACCACCACCATCTTCATCACCTCCATTATTCCCGCCACCATTTTAGAAAGACATTGTGTGGTAAGTGTGAGAAAAATAACACGGCGGGTTTTTTTCTTTAAACGTAAAAACAGAATATTCGGATCTGATGTAACCGGTTTATATGCAAAAGGGTTTCCACTTCAATTACAGACAGACCCTTCAGCAGAATCTGCAGCCGACTGTGTCAAGATCTTCAAGGAAGCCAAGATAAATGACATCTACATTGAAAACCTCTGCCAGTATCGTTTCCATTCACTGCCGGATAGCAAATACACTCGGATATTGCTTAGAAAATAATTTTCATTTTTAATCTCGTATATAGTACGCACTAGGGATTTTGACCTTTAAATTTTGGGACAAAAATGCAGATTATACTCGAGGATTTACGGTATATATATATATATTATATATATATATATATATATATATATATGAATAAATATTTTGTTGTGTCTTGTTGTTGAGTGAGGCTCCCTTTCTTTCCTGATGAGAAGATTGCATCTTGCACCGTTTATTCCTTTGTTGTCTTCGAAACATATGTCGAGAGTAAAGGAATTTTGTTAACATCTTCGTTCAACTCCATTTATTTATTTATTCATATATAACACACAAATTTCTGCACATGAACCCAGACTTTCTACCCTTGGACAGGGCGCTTCAACCGTGTTTCTGACGTGAATTTGCTACCCTGGTATCGGTTCATCGAATTTTCCATGTTGACGGTAAACATAGGATAATTCATTCACCTATCGATATATATATATATATATAACATGGCATGGGTCTCCAAGCATCGCAAGTTCAGGGCACACAATTTGTCTTTGAAAACCAGGACGCTGGTATATGTGAAGGCATGAGAAAAAGAAGAGGTGAAAAAAGTGGAACAAGAAGATAGAAAAGAAAGGAAACCAATTTCTTCATCGTATTTGACTGCAGAAGCCATCATTGATATGTAGCTAGTCTAGAATAATATAAGAGAAAGGATGCCAAAGTCTGTTACATAGCTACTCGATCAGGAGCGGGTGGTGTTTTTCAGTTTGACAAAAGAAATTTGCTCATGTGCTTACATTTGCTAAAAATTTCTGATCTGAAATTAAGTAAGTGTGGTGGAATTCTTGGATGTAAAATGAATGTGTGATCTTTCAGCTACGCATAACTTTCATCTCTTTGTTTCATTTATATAAAGGCGTAAATTTACCCATGATTCTCCACTTATATGTGTGTATGGGTGTTAAATACATAATTTATATATATAAAGTACTTTGTCTATCTATCTATCTATCTATCTATCTATCTATCTATCTATCTATCTATTCTCTCTCTCTCTCTCTCTCTCTCTCTATAACCTATATATATATAATATATTATATTATATATACTGTCTGTCTGTCTATCTATCTATCTATCTATCTAATCTATCTATCTATCTATCTCTCTCTCTCTCTCTTCTCTCTCTCTATATATATATATATATATTATATATCTGTCTGTCTGTCTCTCTATCTATCTATCTATCTTATCTATCTATCTATATCTATCTATCTGTCTGCCTGTCTGTCTGTCTGACTGCCTGCCTGCCTGCCTGTCTGTCTGTCTGTCTGTCTGATAGTCTATTTATCTATCTATCTATCTCTATCTATCTATCTATCTATCTATCTATCTATCTATCTATCTATTTATCTACTACTACTACTACTATCATCATCACCACCACCACCACCACCACCACCACCACCACCACCACCACTACTACTACTACTACTACTACTACTACTACTATTACTACTACTACCACTACTACTACTACCACAAAGAAAATTTGTAGCAATTACATTCGTGCATTTTTATGTATGCGTGTATGTATGTATATATGTGTATATACAAGCATGTGTTTGCATGCATAAGCCCACAACCATCCATATATGTATATGTAGGATCTTATATATACATATGTGTATATAAACACACACAGCATACACACACACATACATACATAAATATATATATAAATAGATACGTATACACATATATACACATATACGTATATGTGCGTATGTGTGTATGTATATATATATACATATGTATATATATATATATATGTGTGTGTATATGTATATGTGTGTATGTAAAAGCGTGTATATATGTGTGTGTAGGTGATCACATATACACGTTTGTATAAGCATATGCGGCGATCATCACCCTCTCTTTCTCTCTCTCTCTCTTACTCTGTCTTTCTTACCCTCTCTTTCTCTCTCTTACTCTCTCTCTCTCTCTTACCCTCTCTCTTACTCTCTCTCTTACTTTCTCTCTCTTAGTCCCTCTCTCACTTACTCTCTCTCTTACTCTCTCTCTCCCTCTCCACCTACTCCTCATCTCACTTTATCTTCTTCCCTCTCTCTTACCCTCTCTCTTACTCTCTCTCTCACTTACTCTCTCTCTCACTTACTCTCTCTCTCACTTACTCTCTCTCTCACTTACTCTCTCTCTCACTTACTCTCTCTCTCTTACTCTCTCTCCTCTCTTAGTCCCTCTCTCTCATTTACTCTCTCTCTCATTTACTCTCTCTCTCTCTCACTTACTCTCTCTCCCTCTCTCTCTACGTCTCTTTCTCCTACTCTCGACATTCCCCCTTCTCGCACTCCACAGCAAACCCTAACCGTCCTTCTTTACACCCCCCCACCACCACCACGACCACCACCACCACCACTACCACCACCACCACTGTCACCTCCTCACGATAGAGAGAAGAGGATTAAAATCCTGAATGGATAATCCGGTAATCCACCTGTATAGGGTTTCGCTCCTCGCACAAAAACCTCTCAGAATTCTTGACAGAGAGATAAGAGGAACGGAAAGAATAAGAAGAAGAAGAAGAAGAAGAAGAAGAAGAAGTAGGAAAAAAAGAAAACGAGAAAAGAAAAAGAAAGAAAGAAAGAATGGAATAGTGGTAGTGGTAAGGGGGTGGAAGAGAAATAGAGAAAGGGGGGGATTCGCAGGTAAGAAAGTTAGAGAACTTTTTTTTATATTTGTTTTTGTTCTACGTGGGGTTGAAGCATGCGCGTGCGTTGGTGTGTATATATATATATATACATACATATATACGTATATACATGTATGTATGAATGTATGTATATGTATATATATATATGTATGTGTGCATATATATACATATGTTTCTATATATGCTTATATATATGTATATTATATATATATTTTCATGTGTGTATATATATATATAATATATATATATATATATAATATATATATATATATATATATAAACACATATACATCGGTGTGCAGGTGCGAGTGTATACGTATGTATGTATGTATACATTTATATCTTATGTACACATACACAGATATGCATACACACAAACACACACACACACATATATTTATGTATGTATATATGCATGTATGTATATATGTATGTATGAACGTATGTGTAAGCGTGGCTGTGTGGTAAGTAGCTTGCTTCCCAACGTCATAGTTCCGGGTTCAGTCTCACTGCGTGGCACCTTGGGCAAGTGTCTTCTACCATAGCCTTGGGCCGACCAAAGCCTTGTGAGTGGATTTGGTAGACAGAAACTGAAAGAAGCTCGACGTAGCCTTGTATACAATACTGGATTAAGACCCACAGAGGTCTTAAGCACCCAAAAGATTTTGGTGCCGCTATATACAAATGTAATTCGAAGTCTAAACAATAATAAACCATTAAATAGACTTTTATTTTTCAGAATGAAACAAAACGGACATTAAGATGGGAAATAATGTTTAGTTTTCTATGCTTACACGTTATTTAGATCTGAAAAGTTTTCTTAATACTTGTTTTAATTACAAGGTCTTTGATGAGATCCGCATTATGAGACCTGGAAAACCCAACCAATATGGAGAAAGCTTTTCAAGTCATGCCAAAGCCATGAACAGTCATAACTGCGATTACTGAGTTCAGATAGGAGCAGAGGGCCAAAGGTCTGAGAGGCGGGGACGATTGTGCGTAGAAGGGCTGGATTAAGACCCATAGATGCCCTGAGCACTTAAAATAGTTTGGTGTCCCCATATACAAATGTAATTCAAAATATAAACAATAATAAACCATAAAATGAATCTTTTATTTTCCATAATGAAACAAAAAATGGAAAATAATGTTTATTTTTTTATTCTTCCATTTTATTTAGATCTGAAGAAGTTTTCTCCTGCATTTTTTTTTAATTACAAAGTCTTTGATGAGATCCTCGTTATGAGACCCAGAAAACCAACCAATATGGAGAAAGCTTTTCAAGTCATGATAACTGAGTGCAGATAGGAGCAGAGGGCCAAAGATCTGAGAGGGGACGGTTGTGTGTAGAAGGGCTGGATTAAGACCCATAGATGCCCTAAGGACTTAAAATCGTTTGGTGTCCCCATATACAAATGTAATACAAAATATAAACAACAATAAACCATAAAATAGATATTTATTTTTCATAATGAAACAAAGCTGGCCTTCAGATGGAAAATAAAGTAATTTCAATTTAAAGTTTTCTCCTACTCTACTCTACTCTTACTCTTTACCCTTTTACTTGTTTCAGTCATTTGACTGCGGCCATGCTGGAGCAAATCGACCCCAGGACTTATTCTTTGTAAGCCTAGTACTTATTCTATTGGTCTCTTTTGCCGAACTTGCTAAGTTACGGGGACGTAAACACACCAGCATCGGTTGTCAAGCGATGTTGGGGTACAAACACAGACACACAAACACACACACACACACACACACACACACACACACACACATATATATATATATATATACGACGAGCTTCTTTCAGTTTCCGTCTACCAAATCCTCTCACAAGGCTTTGGTCGGCACGAGGCTATAGTAGAAGACACTTGCCCAAGGTGCCACGCAGTGGGACTGAACCCGAATCCATGTGGTTGGTAAACAAGCTACTTACCACACAGTCTTTGATCAGATCCTCACTGTGACACCATGAACACTTTAAAATTATATTTCCAATCATATAAACCTCTTTGAAGATTATTTGAGCAATTTTAAAGTGATTTCTTTTGTGCCGTACACCATTTACCATTTCTGTGGTGCTCCCCGCCATTTCTTTCCTCTTGATGCCCTAAACACGTGATTATATTGCTGTGTGCATGTATACATAATTATATACATACATGTATGTGTGTGTAAGTGTGTGCGTATAAATGTTCCCGAGGGTGTGTGCATGTTCCAGTGTGTATGTGTGTTTGCGTGCGTGTTCGAGTGTATGTCTGTCTGCCTCTCTCACTGTCTCTCTCTTTCTCTTTGTCTATCTATCTCTATCTATCTATCTATCTATCTATCTATCTATCTATCTATCTATCTATCTATCTATTCTATCTATTCTATCTACCTATCTATTATCTATCTATTATCTATCTATCTATCTATCTATCTATCTATCTATCTATCTATCTATCTTTCTATCTATTATCTATCTATCTTCTCTATCTATCTATCTATCTATCTATCTAATCTATCTATCTATCTTTCATCTATTTGTCTATCTATCTATCTATCTATCTATCTATCTATCTATCTATCTATCTATCTATCATCTATCTATCTATCTATCTAATCTATCTAATCTATCTGTCTATCTATCCATCATCTTCTATCTATCTATCTATCTATCTATCTTTATCTATCTATCTATCTATTATCTATCTATCTATCTATCTGTCTGTCTGTCTGTCTGTCTGTCTGTCTGTCTGTCTGTCTGTATAAATATTTCTATAAAACAGACTCTCACTCGCTTTCCTCCTTCTCTCTCTCTCCCTCTTTCTTTCTCCATTCTTCTCTCTCCCTGCCTCTCCTTCCCTCTCTCTCTCCCCTCCCTCTCTCTCCCACCCTCCTTCCCTCTCTCTCCTTCCCTCACTCTTCCTCACTCTTCCTTAACCATACAGATAGACAGATAGACACACACACACACACACACACACACACACACACAAACACACACGTGTACGTATGTATATTTATGCGCATGCGCCTGCCTTGTACTCGGAGCATTAGGTTAAGCAAACAGCCATCACACCACCCGATTTAACGAATACCATGTGCTCACCCTTTCGCAACCCTTCAACAAAGTACCCCACCCCACCCCCC
>NW_021829051.1:0-2500 GCF_006345805.1 Octopus sinensis | reverse complement strand
TTAGGCGGGACTTCTTCGAAGCACGAGTTGACCGACAGTTCACTCCCTCACGTATTTAACTGAATGTAACTAAATAAATATTTCACCGACAAACTCTGGTCCTCCGTTGATGTTCTTCTTTTTCTGTATAGCTCAACTAAAGCTATAATCGTACCAATTTTGAACAACATTACAGTGGGAATCGGTGCATTATCGTTCTAGAAGTTTGCGCTAAAATAAGGGTAAGACCAGATTAAAACCTATAGAGGCCAACCAAAGCCTTGTGAGTGAATTTGGTAGATGGAAACTGAAAGAATCCCGTCGTATATATATATGTGTGTGTCTGTGTTTGTTCTCCCCAACATTGCTTGACAACCGATGCTGGTGTGTTTACGTCCCTGTAACTTAGCGGTTTGGCAAAAGGGAGCGGTAGAATAAGTACTAGGCTTACAAAGAATAAGTCCTGGGGTCGATTTGCTCGACTAAAGGCTGTACTCCAGCATGGCCAGAGTCACATGACTGAAACAAGTAAAATAGTATAAAAGATTAGGCCTTAACCACTTAACAGATTTTGGTACCCCCTTAAGTAGGTAATTCAAAATACAAACAATAATAAACCATTTTTTTTTTTTTTCAGAATGAAACAAAACTAAGAGTCAGGTGGAAAATAATGTTTATTTTTGTATACTCCCGTTTTATATTTGAAAAGTTTCCTCCTACTTTTTTGATTGCGAAGTCTTTGGTCAGATCCTCAAAATTAATCTTACGTCACACATCTTCTTCTATACTCTTTACTCTCTCTTACTCTTTTACTTGTTTCAGTCATTTTGACTGCGGCCATGCTGGAGCACCGCCTTTAATAAGCCCAGTACTTATTCTATCGGTTTCTTTTGCCGAACCGCTAAGTGACGGGGACACAAACACACCAGCATCGGTTGTCAAGCAATGTTAGGGTGACAAACACAGACACACAAACAAACACACACACACACACACACACACACATCACACACACCACACACACATATATATATATATACATATATACGACGGGCTTCTTTCATTTTCTGCTTACCAAATCCACTCACAAGGCTTTGGTCAACCTGGGGCTATAGTAGAAGACACTTGCCCAAGGTGCCACGCAGTGGGACTGAACCCGGAACCATGTGGCTGGTAAACAAGCTACTTACCACACAGCCACTACTGCGCCTATGTTTAGTAGAGATATAAAACATCCAGCCTGCCTTGTTGCATAGTTGTTCTGATGGAATTTTTAATACACTTCAAATGAGAAAACGAATGCTCAGCTGAGCAATTTGTGACCATTAATGCTAAAAATATACGAAAAGTAATGTCTACATCAGGAAAGGTTCACTCAATAAAGTTTTTCAATTCCAATCATATACACCACTTCGAATATTATTTTTGCAAGTTTAAAGTGATTTCTTTTGTGCTGTAGACCATTTACCATTTCTGTGGGCTCCCCACCACCCCGCAACCGCCTCCATTGATTCCCTAAGCACGTGCTTATTTTTCTTAATCCGGCGCTGCTTCAGGGAACAATGTTTGAGCCACAGGAAGATCATGATCAGCCAAAATACTCGTCTTTGGCATTAACTCTGCCACGGAGAGTAACTAATGAGTCATAAGAATTCCACGATAATGTTGCCCAAATCATCACCGAACTTTCTCCTTGTTTCACGGTAGGGGCTAAACAATGAGGGCTGGGATCTTCTTTAGGGTGTCTCCAGGCGTATACTTGCCCCCACGCGACAAAAAGGGGTGAATGATGATTCATCAGACTTGATATTGGTCTGGTGTGTCGTTGACCACTTCGGACAGCTTGAGCTAGTGATTCTCAACCGAGGCCCAAAAGATCCTTATGGCTCCGTAACAGATTTTGCTAAAATTTATGGCCCTGCTACTGTATATAAACCTTCTCATAATATTGCTTTCATATTTTGGCACAATGACAGCAATTTCGGGAAGAGGATAAGCCAATTACAACGATCCCATTGCTAGACTGCTATTTTTATCGACCCCGAAAGGATAAAAAGCAGAGTCGACCTCAGTGGAATTTGAACTCAGGACGTAAAGATGGACGAAATGTCGATAAGCATGTCGTCCGGCGTGCTAACGATTCTGCCAGCTCTCTGCCTTAACAACAACAACATCAATAATGATAATAACTAGCTGGACCCGTGAAAAATTCACGGAAAACTTTAAAAATGTAAACATCTGTAAACAGTGTACTGATGCCATGAGAAATGATTGTATATTATGACTGTTTGTCTTTACGTTCTGAGTTCAAATTCTGCCGAGATCGACCTTGCCTTTCGTCCTTTCGGGATCGATAAATTAAGCATCATTTGTGTACTGGTGTCGATGTAATCAACTGGCCCCCTCCTCACAAAAAATTCAGACCAAGATAAGTATATTGTGACAGTTACAGAATATAGAAAGTTACGTAACACCAATGATTGTATAATCCAGCCAAAATATCTCAGTTACACAAACGAAA
>NW_021829050.1:0-6995 GCF_006345805.1 Octopus sinensis | reverse complement strand
TTAGGAAGATTTGGCGGCAATATTTTGAAGGTTGAGCAACAGCGTAGAAGCTTCCAAGCTAACTCGCCATCGTATTCTACCAAGACACAGAATCAAGGTTTTGTGAATTCAACAACACAACAATCACCAAATAGGCTCCGTAATGCATACACTCAACAACATAATAATGACCGCTTCATCTTTAAGCGAATCTCAGGAAACAACCTGTAAATACACACGGGAAATCACGCACTAGAAATTTTCAGCTTTGTAAAAGCAACAGACCGTCTGACACACAATACGCTAAAACCATTCACAGTCGAAATAAATCTTCGTATGAAGAATAAAACTAAACGAACAAGTAACAAATACAATTACCCATGGAAAGATCAAAAATTTCCAAACATTTGTATTCCACATAAATAAAAACTAACTAACACCATTTAGAGCAATTAACGGCATTAAAAAATGCCTGGCCACTCCACATTCCGTATCATAATGACAGCCTCAGTTAATTTACCCACTAATGCCTTATGAAGACTTTCTCTAAAGGCAGCCACAAAAAATTATATGAAGAAGACAGGAATACAAAGCAAAAAATTAAGGGATTCCGCCTTAAAAAACAACACAGAACAATGGCCAATACTGTGTCAGGCCACCAGGACTATGTAGTGTGGAGTAACAGTATTTCCAAAGCCTGCAGGTCCTTGAATGAAGTGTAACAAGGGTCTATTCTTTCACCCACTCTTTTCAACCTACACAGCACAACCTCCGACACTTCCACAAAATATACAAAGAGTAGCTTATGCAGATGTTAACATACATCCCCCCTCTCTCTCTCTATCTATTCTCCAGATACGTAACTATTCCAAGACTTAATTAAACCATATGGAAACCTAGCTCCACACCCAGTCTCCCTTCTAACCAGCAACATCACAGAACAGCAAATACAATCGACCATTAATCTGAGTAGCAAAAGCATACCACACACACACACACACACACACACACACACACACACACAATATAAACATACTAGCAATATACAATTCCTCGATAACCACATGACACACAAAAGAATGCATAAACAATGCACAAACGTATTTAGAGCAATTGCAAGTACCACATCAAACTAGCAACAAAAAAAAACAAAAAAAAAGAAACAAAGAGAAACTATGCATTAAACCACCATGGACTTTTACCAATCCTCTCGGGTCTCCCAAAATGCCTCAGCAGCAAACCCCAATAATCTTCAAAGAATTACAAAGCCGTGCTTTATCCATCATAACAGATTGTATACTATCCGCATCTACAAATCACAATGGGGAAAAAATACAGTTTGTTTCCTTGATTCCTTGACAAGCTTTAATCACAGCAGACCCTGCCACTACGTGAGAAACCGCCTCCAGGTATATATAAAACAGCCAAGAGTACAATTACGACAATATCTTTCGCATTCAGCCTGACGAAGATAGAGAACATATACAGAAATCACTGCTACATCAAGGGCCGTACTGATTCCTTACTCCGTGCTGAGTTGCACACCATTAATAAGTGCAGAAGAGCTCTAATTGTCACTCTCAGACTGCATTCGCCTTGCCTACCTCCGCTGTGACACCACTAAAATTTGTGGATATTCGTGAATTGAGGGAAAAGTAGATGAAAGTGTAATATATCCCAATTGTTACGCTGCACACCAAATGATTTACCTGGGAGAGTTCAGTACGGTCCCCAGTCAGACAGAGACATCTTATAGGCGCGAGCAAATATTACATCTATAAGTCAATCAGGCCATGTCGTTTGACCGACTACGTGCTTGCAATAGGACTGCTTGATCAGAGCCAACTTGGGGCGACATAACAACAGCGAACCAAAAAGGGAGGCTTCTTTGTGGTCGTTAGACATGCTACAAATAACAGCCAAATCTCCCTCAAATCTCATGCTACCGTCATCAAAAAGGAAGGACAGAAAGGATACTGCAGTCCTTGATATACTTATTATCTGAATAAGACGGTGTTGTCATGACTGCATGGAATGTCTTGAATCGAAGATTTGGTCACTCAGATCTGGCGCTAAACAACAACAACAACAAGAAAGAAAGACACTCCAAGAATGACCTCCAGTTTTACCAAAGTTTAATTTTTCAACAGTAAAAAGATATACACAACCATTTTTTAATGATTTTTTTAATGTTGCATTATGTTGATTTTTTTCTTGTTTTTATGTGTTTTTTTACAATATTTTTTTTTTATAATTTTACTGATATAAATTTGTGTTTTCAAGAAACAACCTTCAGTTTTTTATATTTTTTAATAATTTTTAAAATTTTTTTGATTGCCAGTTCATTATCCATGGCCCTGGATTAGTTGTATAAGCCCGTAGCCCGAGATGGTCAACTTCTGAATCTTAGTTTTGTAACCCCAAAATCTTAGCTCATAACCCAAGCTTCAACTTTATATTATTTTTTGTCTTTTTTTTTTAATTAGTAGCTCATATAAAACAAGTAGTTATAAATTTAGTGTTATTTCGTAATGCGAGTTTCAAAAACTTTCGTCTTTGAATTCATAATACGAAGACTTAATTCGTAAACTCAGTTCTCAAGTCTTAAATGTTATGCTTCTAAAACAAGAACTAACTTAAGCTATACAAAGAAAAAAAAAACTGACATTATAAGAAAAACTTATGAAAAATGGAAGATGGATACAGAAATTAAGGCCAATATTTTTGGTTCTATCTGACATCGAATAATTCAGAAAGAAATTGAATTAAGAACTGTTTAATCCTTTAAACCCTGGACGGTATTCTTCTGAATCGAAATAGGTTTTTTTCTTCTTTTCTTTCTTACTATTGTATTGTTCTAAATCCTAAGAATCGGTTAATCTTGCTTGGTTTGAGTTTTTTTTAAATCATCATAAAATGTCTCTCTCTCTCTATATATATATATGTATATATTATGTGTGTGTATACATACATACATACATACATATATATAATAATATAATATAATATTATATATATATAATAGGTATATGTTTGTGTTATATATACATATGTACACATTCACATGTACACAACATACACATATATATTTGCATGTGCATATACTTACACTTACGTATATATAGCATAGTGCGTATATTATATATATATATACATACAGAAGCAAATTATATTATATAAATATATTATATATATATATATATATATATATATATATATATGAGAGAACAGAGAGAGAGAGAGAAAGAGTGAGAGAAAGAGAAAAAGAAAATAAGAAAGAAGAGAAGTCCCCGCGGTTATATATGAAGCACAAAAAAGAAAAAAATTGTTATAATTCTTATAATGATTATATATATGTATATATATATATATATATATATATATATATATTATATTAGAGAGAGAGAGAGAGAGAGAGAAGAGAAGAGAGAGAGAAAGACAAATAGATAGATAGATAGATAGAGAGATAGGATAGATAGATAGATAGATAGATAGATAGATAGATAGAACATTGCTACAAACCTTACACCGAGGGATCTAAACACTACTTCCTTCTCACCCTTAACTGACATAGTAAACCAATACTATGTACAATGCCACCCGCCACCCTTAATATAGGCCATTCTCCTCCTTCTAGTCTTATATCATGAACCACACAGGAGTGACAAACAGATATCTGTTGACAACTTTCGTTTTTCCAGTTTTAGAACAAAAACTTTGAAGACATGGAGTTTCTAATTGAAATTTGTTTTAATGTACATGATTCCTAATACCTAACTCAGAATTACACATGAGTGGGGAGAGAACAGTCGATGATACTGACCCGTGCGCTTAACTGGTGCTTATTTCATCGACCACAGGAGGTGGAAAAGCAAAGTAAAGCTCGATAGGAATTGAACCCTGAATATTTAAAAGTAACTTAATAGCGTGCTTCTGCGAATTGACCATCTAATTCATGTTTAATATATCAACAGTCTTGGAATGAGCTGGGAAATGATATTGAGATCTCTACTACAAATGCCACAGATTCTGCTTAGAAATTAACTCATGGAATTAACTGTCGTCTTAACCGTTTGCCTGTCCTGTGTGTCACATGTGATGCTTAGGACATGTTTCCCTGGCGTCCATGCATCCTATATGATACACATTCTCGAGTTTTTCAACCACCAGAGTTAACTTGGGGCTTATGAAAGTAAAGCTTTATATAATGCAGAACGTACGAAACGAAGGCTAAGTGAAAGTCTGAAAACAAGCATGGACGTTTAGGAAAAGCTTTTGAAAACGCTTTTGGACAGGCAACGAGTTAAAAGGAGTCAGTGAAATAAGGGTCCAAGAATAAGAAGAAGTGAAAACAGGTAACTAATGAAGTATTATGATGTAGTGGTGTTCATTCGTTGAGTTTCTGCCTGCCGACCTCATAATAAGAAGTTGTCTACGAGACGATTTTTTTTGACAGAATTTGTTTAAGGTTTGGAATGTCTATAGAATGAGAAAATCAGAAACAATAAAAACGGAAGTGGGATAATTAAAGGAATGGAGTATGTGTGTGTGAGAGAAAGAAAGAGAGAGTATGTGTGTGTGTGTATATATGTATATATATATACATGTGTGTATGTATATCATATATATATATATACATATATACACGTGTATATATATATATATATATATATATATATATATATATATACACACAATATATATATATATTATATAAAACATGTATATATGTATGTATGTAACAGAGAGAACCAAAAAAGGTTGATAGATAGGCACAAATAGATAGATAGATAGACAAAAGACAGACAGTCACATACATACATACATACATACATACATACATACATACATACATACATACATACATGTCTAACGCATACGTACAAAGAAAAAAAGATAAACAAAAGTGATAGATGGATTAATACTTACATGCAACACACACAGACAACACACACACAGCCATGTTAGTAAATGATAAACAATTAGTGGAGCACATCACATTGAATACGAAATATGCAAATTTAATCTCGTAATATTATTCAATGACGGAAAGAAATTACCGAAAATGTTTAAAACAATGATAATAATGAAATAAACACTAGAATGTCTTCTTCCATATGTTCTTGGGTCTATATTTTATGGCTGGGTGAAGGGGAGAAGGGCGGGACCCAGGGCCTGATTATAGTTTCAGGAACTTCAAAATTGGTGGGAGAGAGAGAAACCATGACTCTTATAGAAAGCAGGACATGAAGATATTGAAATATACTCTCAGCAGACATATATAAGGTCTGTTTCCGTTTGCGCTAAAGTGGACTTTGCCTGAACAGCTAAGGGCCAGATGGTGGTGTTAGACATGGAAATCGATTAAGCTTCTAACTCTCGTTCTGTTTCATACCAACACCAACATCACCACCACCACCATCTAATTGTTTTATATCAATAAGCAGATGCCCCTGACACCTGGTGAGGAAAAGTGAAACACTGGAACGAGATGCACGACTATTTTTTGAAGTTCTGCAATGCGAGTCATTTTAGAACTGTAACCCCCACAACGTCCGAGACCGCACTCGTAGCAGGTAACATACAACAACCTAAACTACACCCGTAGAATGTAACAGACAGTATCTTAGACCACACCCATGACAGGTAACACATACACCTTTGATGGCAGCCATAATGAGTTTCATACCTTGAACCTTGAACCGCACCCATACAACCCCATGCCACATCTATACTATTTAATATACAGCATCTTAGACCATAGTCGTAGTATGTAACATAGAATACCCATACCTCACCCGTAATATAAACATAGATCACTGTAGACCACATCCATAATATGAAGCATACCTTTATCACTGCCATAGTATAATAACCAACACCAAACCCACCTATAGACCACACCCACCATAGCAGGAAACATACAAAACCCTAGATCACACCCATATCAGTAAGCAAATACAACAGACCACACCTACCATAGAAGGAAACAATACCATCGACTCCACCCATTATTGTAGGTTACAGCCCTGATAGTAGAGATTTATGGAGGGGTAGGGACGATCGAGAGACTTATTGTTCTATTATCTATGGGGAGATCAACTTGAACGACCCTATCCTTTTAACTAGAAACGTTATAAATTAACGAGATGTCCATCACAAAACTTCTGCTGTTTATAGCGACGAGTGACATAAAAACACGTTGAGATATATTTATATTTGGTTCGGCAGGCTGGGTAATTTGAACTTAAACTGTCTTCGCGCGCCCACACACACAAACACACACACACACATCAGCAGGCTGACACTCTCCTTCTAGCTCTCAATGATAATAATATAGATTTAGATGAGAAAGGTTTCCTATTAAACATATAAGTTATAGACGATCCAACCACGAAACCTCAATTTGGTCGCTCGATCTGCTAGATAAAGCAGCAAAACATCCTACAATCCTAAAGAAGAAACAATACGCAAAAAAGAACGATTGACACGGTTGGAATGTCTTTGATAACTGAAACGAATCAAGGCTGCCCAGGGCTAAATAACAACATCAAGAGTTCTTACAGGTAAATAATTTTTCAAAAATGTTTTCCGTCAACAAATATGGAGACGTGCCTGGATCACATGTGTTTGTTGTTTAACATCAGATCAGACTAAATTGAACAGTAATGACCAAAGGCGTTCCAGCCATAACCATCATATCTATCTATCTATCTATCTATCTATCTATCTATCTATCTATCTATCTATAATGTGCGCGCACACGTGTGTGTTTGCTCGTGGTTTAGTGGTACGGTGTTGGGTTCATGATCGTAAGATAGTGGTTTCGATTCCTGGACCGGACGGCGCGTTGTGTTCTTGAACAAAACACTTCATTTCACGTTGTCCCAGTTCACTCAGCTGGCAAAAAGGAGTGATCCTGCGATGGACCGGCGTCCCGTCCAGTAGGAAGTCCATGCACCACGGAAACCGGGAAACCAAACCCAGTGATTCTATAACTTAGGAAGGATCTTTAT
>NW_021829049.1:2500-6397 GCF_006345805.1 Octopus sinensis | reverse complement strand
TGTAAACCATGACGGTGTATTTGAGTTTACAGAGATATGCAGTGGGAGGTACAAACACATAACGGAGAGTGTGCGTGGTTTGTTTTGTTTGTGTGTGTTGGTGTGTGTGCGTGTGTGAGGAGAGAAAGAGAGAGAAGAGAGAGAGAGAGAAGAGAGAGACAGAGAGGAAGAAAGAAGAAAGGAAAAGAAAGAAGAGTGAGAGAGGGAAGAGAGATAGAGAAGTAGAAATCCAACGCAAGATCGGGAGGGAAAGTAGAAGGAAAAAACCGCCCAGAAAAACTGCGTAAACGTTACGTGAGGAAGTGTATTGAGTGAAGCCATTGTGTCGGTGTGTTTACGTGAATATATACGGGTGTATGAGTGTGTTGTGTGTGTGTGTGTGTAACAGTTTGATATGATAAGGAAGTAAACGAGTGTGTTTAAGCGTGTGTGCGTATGTATGTATGTATGTATGTAAATGTGCTTAAGGTTATGTGTGTACATGTATATGCGCGTGTGTATGCATGTATGTGCGAGCATGCGATGATTAGCAGGTGTGTGTATGTTGAATAAACAGAGAGAGTTCATAGACAGTTAGACAGACAGACAGACAGACAGATAGATAGATAGATAGATAGATAGATAGATAGATAGATAGATAGATAGTTTGGATAGATAGATAGATAGATAGATAGATAGATAGATAGACAGACAGACAGACAGACAGACAGATAGATAGATAGATTGATAGATATGTAGGTAGGTAAATTGATAGATAGATAAATAGATAGATTTATAGATAGGTATATATATATATATATATATATGATATAAATATATATATATGTATGTATATATATTCAGACATACATGTATGTATGTGTGTATATATCAGCTTGTATGTCTTTCTCTTTCCACTGCCCCCTCCCTCTCTCTCTCTCTCTATATATATATATATATAAATATATTCATATATATATATATATATATATATATATATAATAATGATATATATATAATATATATATATATATATATATATATATATATATATATATATATATGTATGTATGTGATAAATATATCAAAAGAAAAGAAAAGGAGAAATTGTTTTAGCACTTCTGTTTTTCTCCTTTTGTGTTTAATATAAACTTACTTGTGTGAAACATGTAAATATTTTTTTTCAAGACACACAAATGCACATGCACACACACACACACAGCATGTACGCACGCACGCATACATATTACTACGTCACGCACCTTCACGCTCTCACAAACGTGAGAGCTTGAAGGCGCATAGCGTAATAAGTTCGGATCATAAGATCATAGGTTCGATTCTAGAGCCGAGTGAAACGTCACATCCTTGAGCTTAGCACTACATTTCCCCTTCGTTTAGTTTTCTACAGTAAAAATAAGCACCGCCCACTGCTGCTATGTTAAGCCTGAAATAGACTGACGCAACGTTCACGTTGACATATAGTTACCCCAGTCGTTTAAATATCAAAGAAACCAGTATAATCTCCGGCATAGGTTTGTGACAGACTTTAACTTAACTGTGCAGCCAGGTGAAAGCACAAGTGATTTTGTCGGTCATTTTTTTTCCTTCTCTCCGGGCTGTTTACCGTTACGACTCTCTGATGAAGAGCCAATGCTTGAAACATCGCACCCCTCTTTTTTACATCTTAAATCTTCCCTGAGCGTCAATCTAATACAGTTTCCGTCTACCAAATCCACTCAGAAGGCTTTGGTCGGTCCGAGGCTATAGTAAAAGACACTTGCCCAAGGAACCATGCAGTGGGACTGAACCCGGAACCACGTGGTTGGGACAGCAAGCTTCTTACCACACAGTCACTCCTACGCCTTGTTAATTAACTACTATACTGAGTAGTGTTACTAGTTATGAGCTGCAGAACAAACGTAAAACAAAAGTGTTTCGATATCAATTGGCAACAAACAGATCGGCAGTTGTTTGGAGACAGTTGTGGACAATGCGTGCCGGCAGAGCCATTGCCAATAAAGTCCCTTTCAAGTTTCTGTTTGTATCAATTAAATATGTTGTCTGTTGCCTTTACGTTGCACACGGCCAACATTCGTGTTGCAGCAGTGTCTATATAATCAGGCGACTTCAACCGTCAACCTATGAAACTAAATGCATTAGACAACATCTTGGTCGTCTCAACTGGAACAGTGAGTTAACCAAAACTTTGACTTGTGCCCCATGACCAGAAATGTAATTGCGAATAATGAAATTTTTTTTTTTTATCATTTTAATATCTTTTCGATTCGAAACATCTATTATCTTTTATTCTTTATTTGTTTTCGTTATTAGACTGCGGCCATGCTGGGGCACCGCCATGAGGAATTAATAGTCGAATTTATCGACCGCAGTACATTTTTCTTTTTCTTCTTTTTTTTAAAAAAAAATCTGGTATTTATTATATCGGTTTCTTTTGCTGAACCGCTAAGTTACGAGGACGTAAACACACCAACACCGGTTGTCAAGCGGTTTGTGTGGGGAAAACACAGATACAAAGACACACACGTGACAGGCTTCTTTTAGTTTCCGTTTATCACATCTGCTCACAAGGCTTTAATCGGCCTTAGGCCATTGTAGAAGCCACTTGCCCAAGGTGCCACGCAGTGGGACTGAACCCAGAACCACGTGGTTAGGAAGCAAGCTTCTTATTTCTTCATTGCCCACAAGGGATACACACAGAGGGGACAAACAAGGACAAACAAACGGATTAAGTCGATTATATCGACCCCAGTGCATAACTGATACTTAATTTATTGACCTCAAAAGGATGAAAGGCAAAGTCGACCTCGGCAGAATTTGAACTCAGAACGTAGCGGCAGACGAAATACCTATTTCTTTACTACCCACAAGGAGCCAAATACAGAGGGGACAAACAAGGACAGACAAACGGATTAAGTCGATTATATCGACCCCAGTGCGTAACTGGTACTTAATTTATCGACCCGGAAAGGATGAAAGGCAAAGTCGACCTCGGCGGAATTTGAGCTCAGAACGTAACGGCAGACGAAATACCGCTAAGTATTTCGCCCGGCGCGCTAACGTGTCTGCCAGCTCGCCGTTACCACACAACCACGCTTGCGCCTTCTATTGAAATTGTCACAGGATTTGTCCCTGTTCCGTGTTTAGCAAGCTCACATTTAGCCTTATGGTTCCAATTACATTTAAAATTATGTCTTCATATTTTGTCTGCGCTAGACGAAAGCTTGGCTCAAAACGTCTTGAGACCATCTGTGACGAACGGACGGATGACTGGAAACTCAAATTTATGAGAAACCCGGAACCATGTGGTTCGTAAGCAAGCTACTTACCACACAGCCTCTCCTGTATGCATATACGTATGCATGTACGTATATATGCATGGATATGTTTGTATTTATCATGAATGCATGTATATACTTGTATAAACGTGCGTGTGTATGTGGTTGGTAAGCAAGCAACCACACAGCCACTCCTGCGCCTAACTCTTAAAACAAACTATCTAATCGTGACAAATTACCAACAAAACGCGCTTTGTGTCTGAGATTTTAAATGGTCTTTAATATCCAACTTACTCCATACGCAACCGAAAACCCTCCAAAATAGTGATCATATTTTACTACGTCGGCACAAAGCTTTTTTATTTATATATTATTGTGTTTGAAATGGATAATCTTTCTTGAGTTCTTGTGGGTATCGTAAAAATCAATCAAATATTTACTTTAGATGAATATAGACGGCGACAGACAGTATCTCTGTGTTATTTTACATTAAGGATTGAAACGTGCAATTTCCTGTAAGTGTCCTCATGGTTCAAGCAGACAAAATGGAAAAGGCATTGCCACGGAGGATGGTGGGAGAGATGCACTGGAACAGCCACTCTGACTCACAGGTTTGCACTTA
>NW_021829048.1:0-6966 GCF_006345805.1 Octopus sinensis | reverse complement strand
CCTTGCCACCCCACCTTCCCAAGCTTCCAGTCATACTGTAATATCGCTTATCTTTCACTCGCCCGAGGAGGCTGGGTGTGTCTCGGCAAGTGATTGTAACAAACATTCAGTTTAAAGGGAAATAACAACAACACCACAAACAATAGCAACAACAATAAAAAGACCAAGAAGAATGCGACTGTTATCGAATGAACATTATTTCAAAACTTCGTTTGTTTTCAATAAGTTCAATAATAATAATAATAATAATAATAAATATACCTGTTGTCATAGGTTCCCTGGAAATGATAGCAAAAGGGGCTGATAGCTACCTAACTCAGATACCAGGAAACCCAAAAATGGCAGAAGAAATTCAAAAGATAGTGTCATGGAAACTGCTCATATCCTACGCAAATACTTTCTATGTAATCTCAGGGTTTAAAAACAAACAATTTCGGTTCTTACTTAAAAAAAAAAATTTTGTTTTTAGACATTCATTAGTACAACACCAAAAACTCCCCACCAAATATATGGCACACTAGGCATAACAAAACATGAACTTCCAACCTGTTGTCTCTTGAGGTCTCTGGGTGAGACTTGGAGCCAACTTGCAAAATAAAGCAAAAGTCAAACATAGAATGAATAATAATAATAATATGCCCTGATGCAGTACCACCGGCAGTGGCTCTCATGCGCTTCTGATCTTAACCTGATGATTGAAGTATTATCATGGTACATTGTTTGGCTTGATATAAAAGATGGGCTACAGCAAATATTCTGCTCAATACCACAGATTTGTCTGTCAGTTGTTTGACCTTAACCAGTTGAGCATGTCCCTTAGTGGCTGACGATATGTGCATTTCTGATCATGAGCAGAAGTAGTGGGGGAGCATCATAGCCATGTGTTGAGAGGGATTCTTTGCGATTTGGATAATTCACCTCTGGAGACATGGGTGTTTCGTTCAACATCCTTAACCAACCCCCTTATTCAGGGACCTTTTGAGTGGGATGGGCAAAAGTTGCGGATGCATGGATGGTTGGACATACTGACAGATAGATTGGCAGACAGATAAATAGGTAAATGAATAGACAGGTACATTGATAGATGCATAAACTGGCAGAGAAATAAATAAACATACATAGGTAGATAAATAGACAGATCAACAGGTAGATTGATAATCAAAGGGATGGAGATAAATAAGGTAGAGAAATACTAAGGTAGACTGATAAGTAGATAGATCGACAGATAGGTAAATAGATCTCGATAGATCGATAGGCAGTTACATAAATAGATAGATAGATAGAGAGAGAGAGAGAGTCAGATAGATAGATAGATAGATAGATAGATAGATAGATAGATAGATAGATAGATAGATAGAGAGAGAGAGTCAGAGAGATAGATGGATAGATAGATAAAGAGATAGATGGAATGATGGGTAGATAGATAGATAGAGATAGAGAGAGTCAGATAGATAGATGGATAGATAGATAGAGAGATAGATAGAGAGATAGATAGAGAGATAGATAGAGAGATAGATAGATAGATAGAGACAGACAGATAGACAGATATGTTTCTTTATTAGCCACACAGGGCTGCACACAGACGGGACAGATTACAAAGTAGAGCTTTTCTTTTGGGGGGGGGGAGGTAAAAAAAAATATATAAAGGTGGGATAGGTTTTCGATCAAAAGGGATCGTAAAAGGGAAATAAGAAAGAAAGAAAAAAAGGAAAAGAAACAAAAGAAGAAAAAAAACGATCAATAGGGGTCGTGTACCACAGTGTTATGATGTAAGGTGTAAGACAGACAGATAGATAGATAGAGAGAGAGAGAGAGTCAGATAGATAGATAGATAGATCGATAGATCGATAGATCGATAGATAGATAGATAAATAGATAGAGAGATAGATAGACAGACAGACAGATATATACATAGATCGATAGATAGATAAATAGATAGGGAGAGAGAGAGACAGACAGATATATATATATATATATATAGATAGATAGATAGATAGATAGATAGATAGGCAGAGAGATAGATAGAGAGATAGATAGATAAAGAAATAGATAGATTGAGACAGATGGACAGATAGATAGATAGATAAATAGGAGGGAGAGAGAGAGAGACAGAGAGATAGCTAGATAGACAGCCAGACAGATAGAGAGATTGATAGATCAATATGTAAATGATTAAGTAACTACGTAATTAGATAAATGAATACAAACACATACAAAGAGACGCTCACACACTCACAGACACACACTCACAGACACACACATACGAACTCACAGACATCCATTTTGCCACCGCACTTCTACTGAATGTATACACTGCCATTGTTTTAATTAATTTTGAAAATAATTAAGAATTTAGTAAAATAATTATTAACCCCTTTTGTTACCATATTTCTGCTGAAATACACTGCCTTTATTTCAATTAATACACTACTTTCGTTTCAATTAATTTTGGAAATAATTAAGAATTCCGTAAAATAACTTCGTCGTTATTAATCTAATTATTATCATATTTCTGTTGGAATACACTGCTTTTGTGTGAATTAATTTCGAGAATAATGTGGAATTTCGCAAAATAACTTCGTCATTATTAAGTTAGAGTTTCGAACATAAATTAACATCGAACTTCGATGGAAGAAAGTTTTAATTAATATGCAAGGGGCAAAGACGGCGAGCTGGCAGAAACGTTAACACGCCGGGCGAAATGCGTAGCGGTATTTCGTCTGCCGTTACGTTCTGAGTTCAAATCCCGCCGAGGTCGACTTTGCCTTTCATCCTTTCGGGGTCGATAAATTAATGACCAGTTACGCACTGGGGTCGATGTAATCGGCTTAATCCGTTTGTCTGTCCTTGTTTGCCCCCTCTGTGTTTGGCCCCTTGTGGGTAGTAAATGAAATAGGTATTTCGTCTGCTGCTACATTCTGAGTTCAAATTCTGCCGAGGTCGACTTTGCCTTTCATCCTTTCGGGGTCGATAAATTAATGACCAGTTACGCACTGGGGTCGATATAATCGGCTTAATCCGTTTGTCTGTCCTTGTTTGCCCCCTCTGTGATTGGCCCCTTGTGGGTAGTAAAGAAATAAGAAACGCTAGCATTCCGGGCGAAATGCGTAGCAGTATTTCGTCTGCCGTTACGTTCTGAGTTCAAATTCCGCCGAGGTCGACTTTGCTTTTCATCCTTTCGGGGTCGATAAATTAAGTACCAGTTACGCACTGGAGTCGATATTTTCGACTTGACCGTTTGTCTGTCCTTGCTTGTCCTCTGTGATTAGCCCCTTGTGGGTAGTAAAGAAATAGGTATTTACGTTCTGAGTTCAAATTCTGCCGAGGTCGACTTTGCCTTTCATCCTTTCGGGGTCGATAAATTAAGTACCAGTTACGCACTGGGGTCGATATAATCGGCTTCATCCGTTTGTCTGTCCTTGTTTGTCCCCTCTGTGTTTAGCCCCTTGTGGGTAGTAAAAGAAATAGGTATTTCGTCTGCTGCCACGTTCTGAGTTCAAATTCCGCCGAGGTCGGCTTTGTCTTTCATCCTTTCGGGGTCGATAAATTAAGTACCAGTTACGCACTGGGGTCGATATAATCGGCTTCATCCGTTTGTCTGTCCTTGTTTGTCCCCTCTGTGTTTAGCCCCTTGTGGGTAGTAAAAGAAATAGGTATTTCGTCTGCTGCTACGTTCTGAGTTCAAATTCCGCCGAGGTCGACTTTGCCTTTAATCCTTTCGGGGTCGATTAAATAAGTACCAGTTACGCACTGGAGTCGATATTTTCGACTTGACCGTTTGTCTGTCCTTGCTTGTCCTCTGTGATTAGCCCCTTGTGGGTAGTAAAGAAATAGGTATTTACGTTCTGAGTTCAAATTCTGCCGAGGTCGACTTTGCCTTTCATCCTTTGGAGATCGATAAATTAAGTACCAGTTGCGTACTTGTGACTGGTGACGCAAAAAGGGATCTTCTATCGAAATGTTAAACAGCGTAAACAGTGGCTTGGTAAAAGGTAAAAGGCTCAACCAAAACCGAGAAGCGAACTTCATGGGAAAAAGATTCTTCTCTCTATCTAGTGGGATTCCAAAGGAGTAATTCCCTTTGAATTGTTGCCACCTCATGCAACAATCAATGCTCAAGTCTACTGTCAGCAATAAGTGTGGTTGCACCAAGCTTTGAAGAAAAAAAGACCCGCTTTAGTTAATCGAAAAGGAGTGATGTTTCATCGGAACAATGTGCGACCCCACACTGCAAAGATCACCTCACAGAAGATCGAAGAGCTTGGTTGGGAAAAGAATTCCTCATCCACCTTATTTTCCTGACCATGCTCCTTCAGACTACCATTTGTTTCGTAGCTTACAGAATCACTTACGGGACATAACTTTCGCAAGCCAGGAGGAGGTTGAAACTGTCATTTCAGAATTGTTCGCTTTGAAACCAAAAGAGTTTTACATTGATGGGATTAAAAGGCTTGTAAATAGATGGAAGAAAGTCATAGATAATCAGGAAAAGAACATTGATGATCAAATTTCAATTAAATATAACATTTGATTACTATTTCTTTATTCAAAATTCGGACAAAACTTATGGGATGACCTGATATATATATGATATATATATATATATATATATATATTATATATATATATATATAATATATATATATATATTTGTGGTTGTGTGTGTGTGTGCATGTGCTTATACCTCGCATCGGTTGATGACCGATGCTGGTGTGTTTATTTTCCAGTAACCTAGCGGTTCGGCATAAGAGACCGATAGGATAAGTACTAGGCTTAGAAAGAATAAGTCCCGGGGTTGATTTCTTCGACCAGCACCCTTTAAGTGGGTGCTCTAGCATGGCCGCGTTCAAACGTCTGAAACAAGTTAAAGAATAAAAGAATAAATAGATGAAAATACATCTGAACCAGACTGGAATGCATGCATTTCGCAGTAGTTATTTCGTCTTCAGCAGCAGAGACTGGGATGGCGGTGGTAACGAACTGGTAGGCGCGACAGGTCGCTCTTATGATATTCTCGTCATCATTCAAGGACTGGATGCACTGTTCAGCGGGTGGCCGTAACTAAAATACGGCGTTACAACAATAAGCAGTGATGTTTATAAACACAAACCTGTTACCAGTTTTAAATATGTCATTTCAAAATATAGATGTAATAATAAGTAGCTACATGTATACGCCAATAGATTTGTATGCGGGGAAGTGGTAGGTACATAGATAGGTCGATAGGTAGAAAGATAGCTGTATTTATCGCTGCTTTAGAGGGTTAACTGAAAATCCCTTCAAAGAAAGCTTCAGGCGACTAATATATACATTCAGACACTCAGAGAAACACTATTCACCACTTCATTCTTCAAATGTATTTAGAGCTTAAAGGGGGCTGATAGAATAAGTGCTAGACTGGGATTCAAGGCGGCGCTCCAGCATGGCCGCTGTTGAATGACTGAAACAAGTATACGTATCGCTGCTTTAGAGGGTTAACTGACAATCCCTTCAAAGAAAGCTTCAGGCGACCAATATATACATTCAGACACTCAGAGAAACACTGTTCACCATTTCATTCTTCAAATGTATTTAGAGCCTAAAGGGGGCTGATAGAATAAGTACTAGACTGGGATTCAAGGCGGCGCTCCAGCATGGCCGCTGTTGAATGACTGAAACAAGTATAGGCGCAGGAGTGGCTGTGTGGTAAGTAGCTTGCTAAACAATCACATGGTTCCGGGTTCAGTCCCACTGCGTGGCATCTTGGGCAAGTGTCTTCTGCTATAGCCCCGGGCCGACCAATGCTTTGTGAGTGGATTTGGTAGACGGAAACTGAAAGAAGCCCGTCGTATATATGTATGTGTGTGTGTGTGTGTGTGTCTGTGTTTGTCCTCCTAGCATTGCTTGACAACCGATGCTGGTGTGTTTACGTCCCCGTTACTTAGCGGTTCGGCAAAAGAGACTGATAGAATAAGTACTGGGCTTACAAAGAATAAGTCCCGGGGTCGAGTTGCTCGACTAAAAGGCGGTGCTACAGCATGGTCGCAGTCTAAATGACTGAAACAAGTATACGGTAAAAGATAAAAGAACGATAAATTATCAAGATAAAAGATGGAAGATTGATATATTATAAAATCGAATCGACCATTGTAGAGCACGCATCGTACTGCATTATTGGTTCCAGAAGGTGTCCTCTGTGTATATTGGAGAATTGTAACATTCTATTATAGCAATTTGCAAGTTTGAAGAAGTAATTGGAAATCGTGAATTCTTGCAGACATTTCCATCGATATTTATCGAGAAATTTTTACCAAATGCCAACCGACTAAAGTCGTTTATTTCCTACTTAAGGATGTGCCACGCTCTGTGGAAATTCTTCATATATAAGCAAAACAGCAAAAAGAAAAGAAAAAGAAAAAGAAAAAGAAAAAGAAATAAAGGAAAAAAGAAAAAAAAGAAAAGAAAAAATCATTTCGTTTGCGCTAAACTGCTGCTACTGCCGCTGCTGCTACTACTACTACTACCACCACCAGTGCAACCATCACCACTGTTACAATATCAACAACAACAATTACTACTACTGCTACTACTACTACACTACTACTACTACTACTACTATGAAACAACGACGACGACTGATGCTGCTGCTGCTACTATTACTACTACTACTACAATGACGACTGCTGCTACTACTACTTATGTGACTACAACTGTGATTACAACAATTACTACTACTACTACTACTACTACTACTACTACTACTATGAAACAACGACGACGACTGATGCTGCTGCTGCTACTATTACTACTACTACTACAATGACGACTGCTGCTACTACTACTTATGTGACTACAACTGTGATTACAACAATTACTACTACTGCTGCTGCTGTTGCTGCTGCTGTAGGTACTGCAAGAACAACAACTGCTGCATCTGCTGCCACTACTACTACTACTACTACTACTACTACTCCACTACTACTATTA
>NW_021829047.1:0-6959 GCF_006345805.1 Octopus sinensis | reverse complement strand
AAAAAAATTCCAATTATATTTGTTTAATGAAATAATATTAACAACTGTATAAACTTTTTAAAAAAATATTTTGAGTATTGTAAAAGTATAACCAAACTTATTGCAGACTAGCACTATGACCCGGCAACGCCGGGTCATAGTGTTAGTGCATGCATATACAGCTGCGTGCGCACATACACGCGAGTACTGTCTAAATATCCGACCAATCACATACAGCTAGCTGGCATTCAATTGGCATATCAAGTTTCGGGCATTTTGATTGGCTTTTGGATAGAAAAATCACAAAAAAGTCACTTCTATTGATTTTTTAATGGCTTTGCGGGGTGACTGGGGAAATGTAAAGATGTGCACGAGCACTCTTGGACGGTTTTGAATGACCATAGAAAGTGCGAGCCCTCTAACTGAAAAATTGTGGATTTGTATAAAGGACACACACACACACACACACACACACACATTTTGCCGTTTATATATATAGAGATAATTTTTAACAACAAAATCTTATTTGGAACCTCAGTGGTCATATGAGCCAACTGTGCTAGAGATATTGTTTTGATTTAATGCCAAACTCGGGACATTATTGTCGACACTTCATTTATAAATCACTCCACGACAAAAGGAAAATGGCTACCTTAAAAGGATTTGAGTACACAACGTGAAAATACGCGCCTAAACACTGCAGATATTTTATCTTAACTTATTCTGCCAATTAACAAACAAGCCTTCTTCAATTGGAAAATAAGTACCAGTTGCATATATATATATATATATATATA
The DNA here is from genome assembly GCF_006345805.1 of Octopus sinensis. NCBI lineage: Eukaryota > Metazoa > Mollusca > Cephalopoda > Octopoda > Octopodidae > Octopus > Octopus sinensis. The sequence continues at coordinate 6,183 of NW_021829047.1, read as the reverse complement.
TATATATATATAGATATATATATATATTATTGTGTCTGGGGAGAGTACTTTCTTTTTGTGCCTTATATGTAACACACATCACCGGTAAAATTTCCACTTATTTCTTATTTTTATTTCCTAAAATTTCGTTGCGTCTTGCACCTTTCAATAGTTTTGAGAATCAATAAAAATAAGAAATAAGTGGTAATTTTATCGGTGAGTGTATTACATTATAAGGCAGAAAAATAAAATGACTTTCCCCAGACACAACAGAATATGCTTCATACACGAACTCATATAAAGAATCTTGCAAACCAAATCCAAAAACGAAATATATATATATATATATATATATATATATATATAGTAGTAACAGAAAAGAGGGATTTCGATTATCCCCACGTGGTGAGTTGTAATGTATATAAGAAATTAAAAAAGGAAAATACGCACACTTACACACTTTTAATATATCGACCGGTTTCGCTATCGCTATTCATGATATTATGTTTTACTTATTTGAATATATATTTTTTCTTAAGAAGAAATTTGGTCCATGTTGTGTGTGATGAAATTCACGAGTGAATGACTTCACAAGTAGATAAATAAAGGGAGGGAGGTAATTGGGTGTCGTTATTATTGCTATTGTGTGGGTAAGAGAGATTATATAATATATATAGATATATATATATATATATATATATATATATATTATATATATATATATATATATACGGCAAATAAGAAAACGGAGAGGATGTAAAAGTAAAAACACATACATCAGGCGGTAGACATTCCAGTGTGTCTGTTTATTCAAAGGTATTAGAAAGTATTAGAAGAATTCATACACATGTAATAACTATGTGTTACATACACATGTACTAATATTACAGAAAAGGGCAAAAGATCAGATTGTCAGTAGGTTCTAGTTCCTTACGGCCGTTTCTGCCAAGAGGCAACGAAATCCTCCATACCATCTCCATCTCTGGAGGGATGGGCAGATAAAGTTGGGATGATGAATATGCCTCTAGCCTTCTTCAGAGGGTCTAAGTGGTTAGGAGGGTTAATACATATAAGAAACAGTTAACAAAAGGTACAGTGTGTTTGTATTTTTGAAAGGGCACACCTCGAATACTGCTGCTCTCTGTGGTCTCCCCATACAAAACAAAACATCTCGAGGGTTGAATCATCCCAGAAGGCACTCACTAAACGAATTGAAGGCATGACTGATCTCGATTATTGGGACCGCCTTAAAGCCTTGAAACTCTACTCACTCCAGCGCCTCCGCGAGCGGTACATCATTTGTACGATGTGGAGAATATACCACCAGCATTGCCCAAACGACCTGAACATCAGTTTCAAAGTACATCTAAGTCTGGGACCACGGGTCATACGTCCCCTGCCCAATTCAGGATCACAGCATATAGGTACACTGCGACATAATTTCTTTTCCTCAACAGGCCCTGCCCTGTTTAACATTGTCCCGATTGCTGGATCGTAGGTTCAGTTTCCAGACCGCTTGGCGCGTTGTGTTCTTGAGCCAAACATTTCATTTTACGTTGCACCAGTATCCTTTTCGATCAGATGGTGGGGGTGACGCTGCTTGCCCAGCCAGCAGGGTGGGCGTTATTGCAAGGCGAAAACTATGCGAAGTACATTGTGACCTGCGATGTGTAACATCTGATAGTCTGCTCGATCACGTGATATATGTATGTATGCATGTGTACGTATGCGTGGTTGTCTATGTGTATGCCTGTGGTCAACGTTCTTATCTCTATTTTATGTTTACAGGTATAAAAATAAACGGCAATATGAGCCAATCGATAAATATAGATCGATAAAAAAATAAGTACCAGACAAAAATAAATCGATATGATCGACTAAACCCCTTAGAGGCGTTGTACCGCCTAAGCCATAGTCAAATAATGTGTTTGTGTGTGCGCGTGTATATATGTATGTATGTATGTATGTATGTATGTATGTATGTAAAGCTGTTTCTGCACAGTAACTTAACGTCACTGTATATAAAAACATAACTTAATCGAATTGAGTGCTTTCAATTGCTGCACCCTATCAGCAAATGGAGAGCGGACGTATTGTCTACCTATCTATCTATCTATCTATCTATCTATCTATCTATCTATCTATCTATCTATCTATCTATATCTATCTATTTGTCTTTCCATCTATCTATTTATGTATCTGTCTGTCTCTGTTTTTGTCTCTCTCTCCCTCTTCTCTCAATATGTCTATCTCTCTCTCCCAAATATCGAATACATTAAAATACCTTTTCTTCAGAGTCTCTTTTTGCTGAGATTATTTCAATAGAAACGATATCCTCTCAATCATCTTTATTACTCGAGATCGTCTGTTGACCTTCTGTCTCCTCTAAATTCAATTTAATGTATTTATTTGTTTACTTTCCCCTCTTTTTTCTCCTTTCGCTATGTTCCATCACCTAGTTACTAACTCTTCCTCTTCAAACTTATCAAATAATTCTTACTTCGAATACAAATATAATTCCTTTTATTTATAGTGTTAACCAGAAATGTACTTCACTACAGCAATATTCCCAGCTATTAACGAAGATTTCCAGCTTTTGTTCTCCCCCCCTCCCCTATATAAAAATCGAGAAAGAAATGGGTTTTTTTTACAACTATGCCGCCCCGGGTCGACCTTAGGCGACTTCAACACCACCAAAGCATTCTATAAGGGATTAGTGGAAGGGAGGTACGGCGACGATCTCGGAGCGAACCTGGGCGTCGACGAGGAATACCTGACCCGCCTGTTCAAGACGACGTTCGGGCCGGGACCTACGGACAACTTCCAGAGATCCCTGGTCTTGCAGTGCTATCGAGAAGCGCTACCCGTTCGGGATAAGCTCTACAGGCATGGATCGAGAAACACGGAGCCGACCTGCCCGAGATGCGGTCAGAGCGACGAAACCGTTCTGCACGCACTCGTACAGGTCCAACCATTTCCGACCCGTGGGCCTATGTCGAATGATTACTATCGCGTGTGGGACGAGTCAGTTTCTCAACCGAGTCTGTCGTGGAAATAGTCGCGCCTCCTTCCTTGAAACGGAAAGGAAGAGCCATTTTCATCGTACTTGTGGCTATGACGAAAGAATGCGTATGGTGGACGCATTTGAAAGGTCTAGAGACAAACATTTTCCTCTCTGGTCAATCTCTCATCAACTTCTTCATGTATCACTTGAAGAGGAAGGTGAGAGTAGAGAGGGAAGTTTTATCTAGTGAATGTTTCAAAAAAATCTGGGTGAATATAGCAAGGATGGCACGTGTGAATGACGAAGCCACCTTGGGCATAATCCTATGAACCAGAAAAAGAAAAGAAAAAAGAGTCACTTACTGTAATGTATTTTTTGCATGACATTATTGCCCGAGGTTACCGTGGTCTTTTCTTTCCACGGATAAACCTAATCTGTTTTCCCTTTTACATTATGATATTTCTGTGATACACGATCCCTATTGATCGGCTTTTTTCATCCTTCTTTCCACGATCCCTTTTGATCAAAATTCTACCCCCACCTTTTTTTTTCTTTTTTTCCCTCTTCTTTACACGATCCCTTTTGATCGAAATTCTACCTCCCCTTTTTTCTTCTCTTCTCTTCACCAAAAGAAAAGCTCTCTTTTGTATTTTTGTTCCCTTTGTGTTCAGCCCTGTGTGGCCAATAAAGAAACATATCTATCTATCTATCTATCTATCTATCTATCTATCTATCTATCTATCTATCTATCTATCTATCTATCTATCTACCTCTACCTATCTGTCTGTCTATCTATCTTTTCTCTCTCTCTCTCTATCTGTCTGTCTGTCTATCTATCTTTTTTTTCTCTCTCTCTACCTACCTGTCTGTCTGTCTATCTATCTTTTCTCTCCCTCTCTACCTATCTGTCTGTCTGTCTACCTGTCTATTTATCTATCTATTTAGTCCGACGACGCGGTATCGATTCTGCCAGCAGGAAGCTGTAAAATATACGGAAAGCACCCAGGACAAGATTAACTACAAAAGAAAGACAGAAAGGATGAGAAGAAACAACTGGAAGAATAAAGAAGATGGACGGTTCGTTCTCGAGAGAGATATCAAAGGACGCAGAGGTGGATAAAAGATGGATGCACTCACAAAATAGCGACTACAAACAGAAACCTTGATATGCGTAACAGGGGGACAATCATTGAGAACAAATATCATCTGAGACAAAATTGACCAGTGAACAGAATCAGATAAATGATGAATGTGTGGTGAAACTGGAGAGACAGTGTGGCACATTCTAAGTGAATGCTGTAAATTGACCAGGTGAGAATACAAGAGAAGGCATGACAATGTCGCCAGAAGGGTCCCACACTCGGCCGCCAAGCGCTTGTGTGGGACAAACACAGGCACGCACACAGACACACCCACAACACACACACACACACACACAGTGGGTTTGGTTCCGTTTACCAAATCCACTCATAAGACTTTTTTTGGCCTAGGGCTACAGTAGAAGACACCTACCCAAGGTGCTCTGCAGTGGGACTGAACCCGAAACCACGAGGTTGAGAAGCAAGCCTGGACCTATTTAACTTATACATACACAACACGCATATACATAAATACATAATATATATATATAACATATATACAACATATATATATACACATATATACATAATATTATATACATATATATTAATACATATATATATAACATATATATATATACATATATATATTACATAGATATATATATATATATACATACATATATATATACATACATATATATACATACATACATACATACAAAACAGATATATATATATACATATAACATACATAATACATATATACATATACATACATATATACATACATACATACATCCAATTATCTAATACATACACACACACATACACAACACACACACACAACATTATAATATATTATACTATAATATATAATATATATATATTTCTTCAATTCATATATATATACTAATATTTCTCAATTCACCAATAATATTTTATATATAATATCTACATATCTTCCAAAATGTAACCTCCACAAAACGAAAAAGACAACAAACTACTACTACAAGCACAACAACAGTTATAACAACAACAACAACAACAACAACAACAACACAACCAACAAACAACAAGCAGCAGCAGCAGCAGCAGCAACACATACAAAAAAAAAATTCAAAAAGATTATATGACAGAGGGATGTTAAAGCAACTGGAAAAGAGATTTCGAGGGATAAAAAGATAGGCATAAGAAATGGTAAACTGGTAGTAAATGGTAATATACTGGAAACGGCTCTGGAACAGCAGGAATTAATTGTAACAGAAGAGTTAAAACGGAATCCACCATTTTGCTATGTTTTCTTTGGGGTTTTTTTTCGTTTTTTTTTGTCTTCAGCTCCTTTTTTTCTTCTTCACTTATTTATGTTGTTGTTTGTTTGGTTATGTTGTATTTTGTTGGGTTTCTGGTTCTTTTGCTAGTTTCTTCGTCTTGGACCCCCTCCACACCCCGCAACAAAAAAGAAAGAAAAAATGAATTGTTTTTGATTTTTTTTTTTTTTTTTGGTTTATTTTTTTTCTCGTAATCTTTGTTTTTGAGTGATGCAGATATATTCACACACACACAAAAATGAGACTGGGTATATATATCTAAGTGTGTGTGTGTGAGAGAGTGTGTATATGAGTGTGTATGTATATGTACATATATATATTATTATATATATATATGTATGCATATATATGTATACGCATGTGCATATATATATACAGATACATATATATATATACATATATATATACATACATACATATATATATATACACACACATACATACACAGACATACGCACGAACACATACACACACGTATACACATGCACGCGCGCGCACACAAATATAAATTTAACATTTAAAGGGAAAATGAACAAAAGCTTGTCATGAATATCTCTTGTTGTTCTTTGATCTTTATATATATTATATATATCTATAATATATATATATTATAATTATATATATATATATACATATATATATACGTATATATAATATTATATATAGATATATAGATATATATATATATATATATATATACATATATTATATATAAGATATATACATATATATAGGATACGTATATATAAATATAATATATATATATATATATATGTATATATACGGTTGA
>NW_021829046.1:0-2500 GCF_006345805.1 Octopus sinensis | reverse complement strand
CGTTACTTAGCGGTTCGGCAAAAGAGAGCGATAGAACAAGTACTGGGCTTACAAAAGAATAAGTCCCGGGGTCGAATTGCTCGATTAAAGGCGGTGTTCCAGCATGGCCGCAGTCAAAAATGACTGAAACAAGTAAAAGTGTAGGCAATTAAGCGGATTCCCGAATTAAGTATCCGCTCAACTCAAGCCCTTCTTATAGCCATTGTAAAGGCATCGGAGTCTAGGTTTGAATCTTTTAAGCATTAACCATTAACCGTTTGTTTATATTTTGCCTGTGTTGTGTGTTTTTTGCCGATGACACTCCCCGGACCCTAAGTAAGGCATGTGTAAAATTTGTATGAAATTGGTTGTGTAGTTCTCAAGTTTTAGGGAAACAGACAGACAGACAGACACGCATTCTCAGCTTTATATATATAGAGATAATATACATATATACATACATACATATATATACGCATAGTGTGTGTGTGGAGAAAGAGACAGAGGTGGAGAGTGATGCGTACCTATTCTCCTACATGCGTCGAATTACACCAAACCCACACGTTCACAGACACACTTACACGCATCTACAGACACAGAAACGTATTACACACACACACACACACACACGAACTTACACACTTATAAATGTAGAGAAAGAGAGAGAGAGAGAGAGGAGAGAGAGAGAGAGAGAGAGAGATGAAAGTGGCGGTGCCCCAGTATGGCCGAGATCTCAATCTTTAAACTAGCATAAGTGAAAAGTATATATATATATATATGTGGGTGTGAGAGAGAGAAAGAGCAAGAGAGAGAGAGAGAGAGAGAGAGAGAGAGCAATGTCTCGCGCGCGCATACCCAGACACGTGGCCCGGTGTTGTAATATATAAGATAATCCAGTAATCCATTTTACAGTGCATTTGAGTTTATTTAATTATTCTTTACACGTAAATTCGACAGCTTTAGAGTGCAAAACCCTTTCATCGCGTAATCCCTTTATTGGGTTTCTTTTCATGATGTTGTTAATAATAATAATAATAATAATAATAATAATAATAATAATAATATAGGCGCAGGAGTGGCTGTGTGGTAAGTAGCTTGCACAAACCCAAATGGTTCCGGGTTCAGTCCCACTGCGTGGCATCTGGGCAAGTGTCTTCTGCTATAGCCTCGGGCCGACAATGCCTTGTGAGTGGATTTGGTAGACGGAAACTGAAAGAAGCCTGTCGTATATATGTATGTATATATATATTATATCATATATCTATTATATATAGCGTGTGTGTGTGTGTGTGTCTGTGTTTGCCCCTAGCATTGCATGACAACCGATGCTGGTGTGTTTACGTCCCCGTCACTGAGCGGTTCGGCAAAAAGAGCCCGATAGAATAAGTACTGGGCTTCCAAAGAATAAGTCCCGGGGTTGATTTGCTCGACTAAAGGTGGTGCTCCAGCATGGCCGCAGTCAAATGACTGAAATAAGTAAAAGAGCAAAGAGTATAATAATAATAATGATCATAATAATAATAATAATGGCTTCAAATTTTGCCACAAGGGCAGCCGTTTTGGCACATCGGATGAGTCGATCACATCGTCACTAAGCAGAGGAAAATTTGCCTTCCTTCTCTGTTAAGAAAAGGTAGTGCATTGATCGGCGGATCTTTACTTTTTGACCGACAGATTTAAAAAATAATTCTTTGTAACTAAACACTTTCAAACTTCGTATACTGGTAGAATGTGTCACATAAAACATCTTTTACTCTTGGCATTGTTGAGAAAATTCTGTATTTTGGAAGTTATTTCTTGTTAAAGTTGTAGTATTTCGGTAATTTCAACCAATCAATGACGTGTATTCAACTGAATAAAATTACTGATGTTGTTTGTCAACAACAACTTCAATATTTAATTTTGCTCACAATAGCCGGTTCTTTTGGTCAAACTGTCGTATCTCCAGCTGCTTCAGATGCCAAGATATGAAAATTGTCAAAAGTGTAGTACAACGGTTTAGCATTTTTCAAAAGTGTAGTAAGTCCTACATACGACAGTTTTGCCAAAATATTTCTGACTGAAAATACCATACATGCATGGAGACACAATACTATACACCCAACAAAGTCTTATCGTTAAGCTGAAACTGTTGTTAATGTCGAAAGAAATGGAAGGGTGAAACTATTTTTTTTCATTTTCTGAAAAAAGCAACGTTTTGGACTTACGACAGTTTTGCATAATAGCAACGATATGAACAATCACCCTTTCTATCTTTCTTCTCTCTCTCTCTCTCTTTCTGTCCCTCTCTCTGTCTCTCACGTTCTCTGACTCTTTCTCATACCCTTTCTCTCTAGCGCTCTCTCTCTCTATTAATCGTACTCTGCTCTTCTCTTTCATGCATGTACATGAAGTCTCCCTCATACATACATACATACATACATACATACATACACACATACATACATACATACATCATACATACATACACATACATACATAATACATACACACATACATACATACATACATACACACACAC
>NW_021829045.1:0-2500 GCF_006345805.1 Octopus sinensis | reverse complement strand
TATAATAATAATAATAGTAGTAGTAATAATAATAATGATAGATCGCTAAAAAACGCAGACGACACATTGGGCCAGCAAAACATCTGCTTGAAGCAAACAGGGTGTTGTTTCAATAAGATGAAGAAATGAATAAAAAAGGAAAGAAAGAAGGATAGAGGGAATGAAAGAAAGATGGAAAGAAAGAAAGAAAGAAAATACAAGTAATATACAAGTGAATGGGTATTAATAGCTGTTTTTCATTGGTTGGCAAGAAGAAATTATTGTCCGTCCGTGTGTAGCATTTACAAGTATACAGCGATGTATATATGTATGTATATATCGTGCTATAAACTCTATATATTAGGTAACTGTTTTATCTACCAACCGTGAAACAATTAAATATAGTTTTGCTATTTATAATGAATCTTCGCGCTGGTTTATGGTCCCCTTGTTTAATTGACTTTTTGCATTAATTGCTAACATGAAATGTTGCAATTAAACTAGAATAAATACTTTGGAGTAGAAACCTAAAGCAATTTGGATGGTAATTTATACTTTTAAGCAACGGGGATACATCCAAAGCGAATAAAAGGAAGCAAGAAAAAGGAAATGGCTTCTTGAAATCATTGTTACATTCGCTGGCTTTCCAATGGGTCGGTGTTTTGTTGATAACAGTATTCTGGTTTCTGACTATAAGGAAACAGCTTCTGTCCGCCAGATGGTGTATGTAGGTATCTGAAGGGAATGGAGAAAGGATGGAGGGAGCCATTGGAAAAGAAAAGAAAAGAAAAAAGGGACCAACGTTAATATTTAAATATTTGGCTTTTCATGAGTGAAGCTGACCAACGGATTATTCAGCAAGAACAAAAGCGACAGTAATTACAAGAACAACACTAGCAGTGACAATAACAATAGTAGCAGAAGCAGCAGCAGCAACAACAGCGACGACATGAGTTGGTAATATCACTCACGTGTACGTATACACATATACAAATAGCTGTCGATCTGTATGTGTGCATCAATCAATCAATCAATCAATCAATCAATCAATCAATCAATCAATCAATCAATCAATCAATCTCTCTCTCTCTCTATCTATCTATCTATCTATCTATCTATCTATCTATCTATCTATCTATCTATCTAAAGTTAATCCAAACATGAAAGCACAAAAAAAAAACACAGCAACGCGAGGACGTGGAAACAAATATAGTATTAATGGACGCTGAGGAAAGAAGGAGGGTTTAACGTTTCGAGCGGAGCTCTTCGTTGGAAACATAGGAGAAGGAAAGATCCAGAGAAGGGAAGACAGAGGAAAAAAATCGCCAACGGTACACACGCGGTCACAATCTATCTATCTATCTATCTATCTATCTATCTATCTATCTATCTATCTATCTATCTATCTATCTATCTATCTATCTATCTATCTATCTATCTACAACCAAAGCATTCTATAAGGGATTAGTGGAGGGGAGGTACGACGACGATCTCGGGGCGAACCTGGGCGTCGACGAGGAATACCTGACCCGCCGGTTCAAGACGACTTCCGGGCCGAGACCTATGGACAACTTCCAGAGATCCCTGGCTTGGCAGTGCTACTGAGAAGCGCTACCCGTTCCAGATAGGCTCTACAAGCATGGCTCGAGAAACACGGATCAACCTGCCCGAGATGCGGTCAGAGCGCATCCACATACATATGTTGTATGTGGAGTTATATTTGTAGAGAATTGAAATAAGCGGTCTTTGACAACTATTTCTAATTTTTCGGTATGTGGCTAAGCAACCTGTTGCTTGCCCTTTTATTTATTTATATATATAAATCCTTAAAAATGCTTTAGCCCGAAGGCTGCGGCCATGATGGGGCACCACCGCTGAATGAGCTACACTAATATGTGAATCCACCTCTGATACGTGGCACTTGGTCAATAAGGGAGTTCGATGCCGCTGCCCGCATCTGTGTCTCCTGTCGCGAGGTAGGTTCATCTGGGACCCCCGACCAGAAGAGATCCAGTTTAGTTTTAAAAAAACCCACATCCACACCATGCAAGTCTCTCAGGCATTTAGGGGGGATGTTAAAGAGCTGTGGTCCTCTGAAACCCAAGCTGTTGCAAGTTCCTACCGATAATGGTTATATTTCCATATAGAAATCTACCCGGTAATAATTGTTGGTTTTTTTTAAAATTGATAATTATTTACCTTTATATTATATATTATATATATATATATAATATATATATATATATATGTATGATATATATATGTATATTTACATACATGCAAGCATATACACAAACCTATGTTTGCATGCATGGGGTATGTTTGTATCTATGCATGTATGTATGCATATATGTATGTGTGCATGCATGCATGTATGTATGTATGTATGAATGCATGCATGCATTATGTATTTATGTATGTATGCATGTTATATATGTATGTATGTATTTATGCACGTACGTATGTATGTATACATTTGTTCATTTTGGACTACGTTCAAGTTTTTCGCATACTTTCTGTG
>NW_021829044.1:0-7015 GCF_006345805.1 Octopus sinensis | reverse complement strand
TTATGCTGTGTTTGCTGTTATTATTACCATCGCTGTTGTTGTTTCAGTCCGAAGTCAGCCCTGATTCAATAACAAACCTATGATCAACTATTTTCCAACCGTGACCATCCTGCCTATTTCAATACAGCATCATCAAATCCGTCTTACTTTGCCGTTGTTGTTGTCGTTCTTGTTGATGTCCTTTGTTGTTATTTACCCCCAGTTCATGTCTGAACGAGGCAAATTTATGATGAAATGCATTCCATCCACGACTATCATCTCATTTACTCAAGCAGGATATCTAGACCTGACTATATTTCCTCTCTTTAGGAATGCATTTTGAATAAAACCAGAATTGGCTACTATTTCCAGCAGATTGAGAAACCACGTAGTGATGCCTCGCACTGATACATCATACTATTCTGTTACCTGTTGCTTTGCCGACTTTGTTTCCTTATAACTTCCTGGAAAATGGTTATTTGTTAAGGAAATTTGTTACCACTACGTTTCAGAAGGTGTTAATTGGGATTATCTTGGAATTTATTGTGAAAATCATTTGGGTGGGGGCGGTATGGATATAGAGCAGTCTCGGATAATTCACAGGCATCTATTTAGTTTCCTCATAACTTTCAGAAAAATACTCCATCGACATAAATAAATTGAAACCACTTTTCTTCTTCAGCATTCAATTTCTTCAGAATCACCCAATAAATGTAAATATTTTATATTTCGCTGATCTTCCGCTTTACTTAGCATCAACTGGGCAGCTGATTTCCACAAATGTACACAGTTTCTCTTCTCATCCCGAATTACTATGTCAGGTCTATTGTGCTTACATTTTATTGAGGTCTTCACTGGGACATTCCACCAGTACTCCTTTTTATTATATGCATATATGCACTCCTTTTAATATAAGTATGTATGTAAATGCGCATACATGCATGTATATATGTATGTATGCATGCATGTATGTATGTATGTATGTATGCATGCATGTATGTATGTATGTATGTATGTATGTATGTATATATGTATGTATGTGTGGAGGTGCAATGACCCACTGGTTAGGGCAGCGTACTCGCGGTCGTAGGATCGCGGTTTCGATTCCCAGACCGGGCGTTGTGAGTGTTTATTGAGCGAAAACACCTAAAAGTTCCACGAGGCTCCGGCAGGGGGTGGGGGGTGGCGATCCCTGCTGTACTCTTTCGCCACAACTTTCTCTCACTCTTTCTTCTGTTGGCCTGCTCGCTTAGCCAGCGGGGTGGCGTCATTTGAAGGCTAATACAATGCGAAGTGCATTGTGACCAGCGATGTGTAGCAACATCTGATAGCCTGGTCGGTCACGGTGATCACGGTGATGTATGTATGTATGTATGTATGTATGTATGTATGTATGCATACATGTAAGTCCACCACTACATTTCCGGATGTGCTCTGCTGTCATTCGCGACGGAATATTTTGGCAGTATCTAGCAGGTCGATCGACCACGTAGTCTTCCTGTGTCCTTACATAGTGCAACAACGTAAACATGTTTATGGCACCTTAGCAGAGGTGACGTCACTCTCAAGACATTCTAGAAGGTTCTACAAATAAACAAACCTCTTCTTTTGCTTTTGTTTTTAACTCGGATTTAAGTACTGGACGACCACAGATTGTCGAGTCTCCTGCCAAGAAATATATGCGTGGCATCTCTGAATGTGCGTCAGTGTGTTTGTACGTATGTATGTATGTATGTGTGTGTGAGCCTGTGTATGTATATATCTATAATTACATACACTCTCACATACACACACACACATACATACATACACACACACACACATATATATAATGTGTATATATATATATAATATATAATATATATATATATATACATATTATATATATATATATATATATATATATGTATATATGTACTAACATATATAGATGATACATAGATATTCACATATACATAAATATACATACACACACACACTGAAAAAGGAGTGTTCTGTATTAGTAGACTGTATTAACCAAATATCCTTGTTTTTCAATTGTAGTTCCAGATTCTTTGAAATGGCCAATTTGTATATATACTTATGCATACATACATAAATACTTATATACATATGTGTGTGTCGGCGTGTGTGTGTGTGTCGGCATGTGTGTGTGTTTTTGTATGTGTGTATATGCATATATATATATGTATACATATATATACATACACACACACATATATATGTGGTGTATATATATATATATATATATATATATATTATTATACATGCATATACATATGTGTATGTCTATGTATGCGTACGTATTTGTGTACGTACGCCTAAATATATTTGTGTGTATGCCTATATATATATATATTATATATATATATATTATATATATATATATAATATATATATAATATATTATATATGTACATGTCCGTTTTTTGTGTTTGTGTAATGTAACACGTGCATACGTACGAGTGTATGAATGTATATATTCATATGTGTAAATATGCACGTGCCATACACATGTGTGTGTACTTGTGTATGCGGATCTGTCTGTGTTATATGCGACGTCTATATCCTTTAAGGAGTTTTATATGTATTGACTATTTAAACAAGGTAGACAGCAAGACAGATTATATAAGAGACCAGCGCAGAGATTATAGAAAGAAATATATTCATAGACAGCTAAAACAAAATAAATTGCGATATACAGGAAAAGAGAAAGAAAAGGAGACATGTGTAGCCTTATTATAATGATACTAACGTAAGTATATCTTCTCATGCAACCGAAGCTTGAAGCAACGTTCACCCGCCTAAATACCGCAGTCATATTAGAGCAAGGAGATATGACTAAAAACGATTAAGTTCAACTAACCGACACACACACACGCACACAGAAGTACTCACGCTCGCATACACACACAAACGCATACACTCATACACTCAAGTCTTGAGTTAGCCATTTTATCCAGGTGGAGTATCTGAAAGAAATAAAATCCCTTTCATTTGTCTTGAAGAGAGTAATATACTGATAATTAAGTGTCCATCATCATTCTTCATTGTTCGACCGTGGTCGAGACAATGGAATTTACCATGCTACGCCAGACTTCACGGTCCATCATGGCATTACGGAGGTCCTGTTGCTGGATGCCTGTATCCCTGGAGATTACATCAGGGTAGGAGAGTGTGCGCCCTCTAGTATTGCGAGTAGATGGCTTCCAGAGGAGAAGAGTAGAAATTACCTCTTTTTCAGCTCTACAACAATGTCCAGCAAACTGGACTCTTTTACCTTTCACAAGAGATGACACATGTGGTAGTTTCCCATATATTTGCATTTTGGTTGGATGGCGCCTCCACGAGAGATTTTGAGCTCTCATAAGGAGGCGAGTGTAGGTTCCATCCAACCGCCTCTCGAGCTTCTTTGATAACGTCCAGGTTTCTGAGCCATATAGTAGAATTGGTTCGACTGTGGCTTTTGAAGATTTCAAGTTTGAAGTCTCTACTTAGATTTGATGACGAGATCTTATGCATGTCATTACAGGCTGTCCTTAAATAGTGTCCTTAAATATCCCTCGCATCCTGTACATACATGCGTAAGTATTGTATGTATGTACGTGTGTGTGTGTGTGTGTGATCAACCATCATTAGCAGCTGCAGCGGCAACAGCAGCAGCAAGATATCTAGGGTTTGGCTTGCCCAGGCTCTCTCCATTCCGTCTGTGTTGTGCTGCATGCATACAATCATCCAAGCTTGTTTCGATTCCATTCTTTGATGTCGTCTGTCCACAAACGTCTTTGAAAGCCTCTTGCTCCGTTCCTCTGCACACTTTCTGTTAGAATTACCTTGAACCGTGACTCGAGGCCCATTGCATATCAAAATGCTCACATCGTGGATTTGGTTCTCAACAATAGGTACCTTTGGTCCTACAGTTTTTCCAGTACTGTGGCATTTCTTATCCTGTTAACCCAGCTTCTTCTGTCCAATCAACGAGAGATGCGCATCTCAAAGGTTTATCTTTTTCATCATTGCTCTGTACATTGTTCAAATTTCTGCCCTGCAGAAGACAACTGGCAAAATATAACAGTCCATTAGCCTCAATTTCAGATACAGTTTTAGTATCTCTGGAGGTAAAGATTAAATTTTTATTTTTCATTTTTTCATTTTCATTAAAAAGTTGTTTTAGCCTTATTTTTTCTTTGAACAAGTTCTTCACTAAGAAATTTCTGATCTATTTGTTCAAAATATTTGGCGATTTTAGACTTATTCCAGTTTCTCTTCATCTACCTTTATATTTACCACCTTTTGTTCTGTCTTATTCATAACCGTTGTTTTTAACTTCTTTTTACATTCATATTTGAGCCGTTATTGTCACTTTACTCTTTTACATCAACGATTTCTTGTAATTTCTTATCGCTGTTCGACGATAATGCTATATCACCAGCGTATGTTATACTGCTTATATTCATGCTATTGACTGTGAGGCCTGTGATATTACTTGAGTCTGAATATATGCACAAAATATATATTAAATATGTATGGTGATAACACACATCCTTGTTTTACACCTCTTCTGATCTCTGTTGTTTGTAACAATTCCTGGTCTAGTTTGATGGCTGCTTCTAGTTTCACTATAACAGAGAGATGATTCTGATATCATTTTCTTTTAAGCGAACTACTTCCCTACAGAGATGATACGCTCTCAGTAGTGTACGCGGTTGAATGCCTTAATGGAATTCATGAAGTAAGCAGATAAGTCTTGTGTTTTGATTTGTTTTTGTGCTAGAATGTTGAAGCAGAATATGTCAACTCTTGTACCTCCGTTAACCCTAAATCCAAATTACTTCTCACCGACTCTCGCATTTATTTTGCTTCTTATTCTTTCTTGTACCATTATAAGAAACTAGCAGCATAGCCCGGCGTTGCCCGAGTGTGTAAGAGCCCCTAGTAGGCAACGACTAATCCCAATCTAGTTCTTTCCCTCCAGGGAACGAAGGCGCATGTGTAGGTTGCAATGTCTTCTCTTCACTCGAATACTTCTATGTATACGATGTTCCTAGCTGTCTCCCGACAGAAAATGTGTTGCATATAAAAAGCTTAGATTCTCGATCCCATGTCGAATTTATCGATTTTTTTCAGAACTGGGGGAACTTTTCAAAATGTTCGCAGCGTTAGTTTTGAATTATGACATTGGGCTATGTATGTGTCAAGTTTCATCAGAATCGGTTGAAAGCCGTGATCAGGGTGAGGGTACAACCTGACAGCCACACAGACACACAGACAGACAAACTGCCGTTTATATATATATAGATATTTGAAGAGCATAGCACATGAGAATGGTAGTCTTGAAGCCAATGCTCTCAGTTTAATTCATCAGGGTAATAAATAGACGATATTTTGGAATTTTCAAGATGTCATCGAAAACGTTTGTGAGTTTCTTAATCCCCTGATGTTTTACTGCTTTCAACATTTCACATATTAGTGTATCTGATCCTGGAGATTTAGTTTTTTCTCATTTTCTTGATGACATCTTCCACCTCAGACTTTAAACTCTTTCGTCCATTAAAATTGGATGGTGAGGGGTTCTCGGGTCTCCTGTGTACTCTCACATCTTTTCATGATCTTCTCTTTTCCAGTAAAAAGTTTTTTTACCCATTACCCTTTCGACACGTTTATTTCTCTATCCGTCACTTATTTTACATGTTTATATATTTTGTTGTTCAGCACAACGCACACAACCACACACACACACACACATGTATGTGTTATATACATATATATATTTATGTGTGTATACGTGTATGTATGCTTATATATATATATACTATGAAGCAGATATATACTTATGTATATATATATATGAAACCCTACCCCCACATAAATCAGTCTCTTTATGCATACATTCATTATTTATGTATGCATGCAGGTAGGTAGTATATATATATATATATATATATATATATATATATTTGTTCTGTAAGTAAGTAAGTAAGTAATAATATAATAATAATAATAATATAATAATAATAATAATAATATTAATAGATTAATAATAATAATAATAATAATAATAATAATAATAATAATATAATAATAATAATAATAATAGTAATAGTAATAATAATAATAATAATAATAATAATAATAATAATAATAATAATAATAATAATAGTACTAATAATAGTAATAATAATAATAATAATAATAATAAGTTTAAAGCCTATAAGCAATCACCATGTATTGGTTAAAGAAAATAGTCCAATATCGGGGCATATAAGCACTCGACGGAAATTTTTTTTTTCTTGTATTATATATAGAACTGTCACTCGTCATCGCATATATATATATTAACCACTAACTCTCCATTTCTACGCTTAATTTAATACGGAATATATATATATATATATATATATATATATGTATATATATATTATATATGTATATATATATGTATATAATGTATATATATATATATATATATATATATATATATATATATATATATATATATATATATATATATATATATATATATATATCAAGCGAGTGAGGAGGAAGAAAACGGCAAGAAGAAGGGGAAACGGAGAGGAAAAAGCATGAGACAGACAGGTAGACAGACAGATAGACAGACAGACAGACAGATAGATAGATAGATAGATAGATAGATAGATAGATAGATAGATAGATAGATAGATAGATAGATAGATAGATAGATAGATAGATAGATAGGTAGATAGATAGATAGACAGACAGATTCATGGGAGGAGGGGGAAATAAAGAACGAAATGCAGAAAAGAGAAAGGAAAATACAGAAAGAAGTTGGGAAGATTGATAAAAAGAGAGAGGGAGAGAGAGAGAGAGAGACAAAACAAGCAGAACAGAAAGATAGAAAGAGGTAGGGTAGTGGGAAAGAGACAAAGGGGGAGAGATAGAGAGAGAAATAGAGAGAGAGAAGGAAGAAAGAAAGAAAGAAAGAAAGAAAGAAAGAAAGAAAGAAAGAAAGAAAGGAAGAAAGAAAGAAGAGAGACAGCAGGGACGACACACAGAA
>NW_021829043.1:0-7011 GCF_006345805.1 Octopus sinensis | reverse complement strand
CTAAAAAGATATAAATACGCATCGGCTGCAGAAACCCGTGATATACTGACGATGCCGCGATGTAAATTTATATATATATATATAGCCAGAAAATTCGCGATGTATGAGTGCCCGATAGGTGAACCGCGATATGGCGGGTGATTACTATATATATATATATATATATATATATATATATATATATATATATATATATATATATATCAAACACTTCTCTACATTTTTCTGCGTTGACGTCTACCCGTGACGCGTTGTACACAGTTCGCCTGTTCAGACAACGTCGATTTGATGGAGGAAATGAGCTAACGTACAGAAGAAACATCTTATCAGCACAAACAAATCACTTGTGCCGGTTCTTCAGCAAAAACCTATCATTCATACGTCGTCTTGGACGGGAGATTCCATCAGACTTGTTGTAGGAAAAACTAAAGATATATTTGGAATCAGCGGTCAAAAATATCTTCAGAAGCAGTTAATTTCTTCTCTGATGCCAAGAGAACGTTTCCATTGTTGACCAGTATTATTGGTGTATGTGCAACTTCTTAATCGCAACAAAGATGATAGAGCTTTAGCACTAGGAATCTATGAATATTTTCCTAGTGCAAATCAGCTAGGAATGAACTGAGAGGAATTTGGCTGCTCTTTCAAGCAGGTCAGGGCACTTCGTAATGTGATTGTTTCGGTTTTTGAAAATAGATTTCCGATAGGTGCAGGCCAAGCTATGTGGTAAGAAGCTTGCTTACAAACCATATGGCTCCAGGTCCAGTCCCATGGCGTGGAACCTTCGGCATGTGTCTTCAACCATAGCCTCATGCCGACTAAAGCCTTTTGAGTGGAATTTATAGACGGAAAACGAAAGAAGCCCGTCGTATATGTGTATATGTGTGTGTGCATGTATCTGTGTGTTTGTCTCACCACTTGGAAACCGATGTTGGTGTGTTTCCGTTCCCGTAACCTAGTAGTTCGGTAAAAGAGACCGATAAGTACTAGGCTTAAAAAATAAGTCCTTGAGTAGATTTGCTCGAATAAAACCCTTCAAGGCGGTGCTCCAGCATGACTACAGTGAAATGACTGAAACAAGCGAAAAAATAAAAGAATAACGGAATAATTTTCACCAAATTCATTAATTACATCAATTGCCAACAACCGTCCCCCCACCCCATTACTTTACGGTCAGTGCTTTCTTAATAATAAGCCGGCCCTTAACAACTTCGTACCTCCGCTACTCATATCTTTCCTGCTGATGTTGATTTAGAAAGATTCAAGACGGCTATTAACGGCATCAATCTCTCAGGTTTAGGCGGGATCTACAAGGGCTACGGGCAATGTCCCTTCACCAAGAGAAAACGAGCAACATTAAAAAACAAAAATTTTGCCATAAAAGAAATTATTGATCTATAAAAATTGTGTGTGTGTGTGTGTGTTTTGTACACACGCGTACAGAAAAAGCAAACAATCATTTCATTGGTGTAATCTCACGAATCATTAATAAAGATTAACGATGATAAAATGTCTGACAATCGTCCAATTTAGAAAGCGCAAAGATGACACCTGAGGGGACAGAGAAGACACGAAAGGTAAACATGGCGGTCTTTGTCGGGATCGGAATCCAGTCATAATCACCTCTTTCTCTTTCTTTCTTTCACACACACACACACACACACACACACACACACACACACACACACACACACATTCTTTTATGCTTTCTTTTATTTTCCAACTTGTTTCATCCATTTGCTGTGGCCATGCTGGAGCACCGCCATTTAGTCGAAGAAATCTACCCCAAGACTTATTCGTTGTAAGCCTGGTACTTATAGGTCTCTAAGTTGCGGGGCACGTGACCACACCAACATTGGTTGTCAGGCAATGACGGAGGGGACACACAGATACAGAAACATGTGTGTGCGTGTGTCTGGGATTCTTTTCAGTTTCCGTCAACTAAATCCACTCACAAGAATGTGGTGAGAAACTTGCTTTCCAACCACCCACATAGCTTCTTACCACACAGCCACGCCTGCGCCTCATATATTTCTCTCATATATATATATACAGAGAGAGAGAGAGAGAGAGAATTTATATATATATATACGCAGACACATATATACGCGGTGCGATGGGTAAATTGTCATCATTCTGTATTTTTAATTTCGCGCATACGCATTATTTAGTTTTAATTTTGTCGACCACACAGTATAGTAGGGTCAGTTGGATACCATCTGCGAGATAAACAGTACCATGATGAAATTCAGTCTGCCAGACATTTGGAAATAACATGCTGTGCTGCTTAGCATTCGCGTTGGAAATTCCAATACGAACATTTCAGAGTGTTTATGTCAATGTAAGTGTTTGCCGTGTCCCCAAAACATGTACCGAGAGGTTGATAGGAATCAAACATACAGTCAGCATTATGGTGCCCCGTGTGATCACTAACGATGGCGACGTTGTGTCTCCTTTTATCTTCTCACACGGCCTCACACTCAACACGAAGAACTACATCAAGTGGCTGGAAGAAGTAGTGTTGACCTAGATCAAGAGGATGGCTGCTGGAAGACCCTATGTCTGGCGATAGGACTCTGCACCATGCTACACAAGCAGGATAACACAGTCATAGCTGTCAGATAATTGCTGCGACCACATCACCCCTAACATCTGGCCACCTAACTCTTGACAGCAACCCTCTTGATTATTCTGTATTGGGGTGCAGTTGAGCGGGAGACCAATAAAACATGTAACACCAAAGATGACTGAAGGCAAGGATTATGGCAACATTCACCAACTTAAACAAAGAGGCCATCCAGCAGAGTTGCAGCAGATTCCAAAGTCGTTTGGAGGCCGTAATTGAAGCCAATGGCGGTTTTATTGAATAAATTTACTCTTTAGTATTTCAAGATATTTTATGTAATTTTGGTAAATATATTTGTTAAAATGAGATGTCAATGTTATTTTTATTTTTGTATAATTTAGATGATAATATATTCACCGCACCCTGTATATACGTGTATATATATATTATATATATATATTATATATATATATAATATATATATATATATATATATATTATGAGTAGGAAATATATACGAGCGTGTCTTTTGTCTATATATTTACGTATGAGTGTATGTGAGTTTGTGTGTACACTTCAGAACTTAGCTTTCCAACAACATGGTGTCGGGAGTTCACTCACCTAGAGGGTACTTTATGCAAACGCTTTCTAATATGGCTCCCAGGCTGACCAAAGCTTTGTAAATGAATTGGATAGACAGGAACTGTATGAAAGGCTATCGTGCATATGTGTGTGTGTGTGTGTGTGTGTGTGTGTGTGTGTGTCTGTCGGAGTGTGGTGGGGGGCGCTATGCCAACTTTGTGCTAGTGTGTGTCTCTTTCCGCCAGGTTCTGCAAATGTTTGAATGATACAAAAATCAATAGGCTAAAAGACAAATGCCCCAGTATGGCCGCAGTTTAGTGTCTGACAGAATAAAAGGATATTATAAGCACGGAAATGCAAGTACCTACTCCCACATCCATATATATAGACACACACAACACACACATACATTTCCGTACATGTTCTCATAGTGCCACAAATCCCCTGCTACGTGTGTCAAGATCACAACGTGCTAACCTGGCAGATACATAGGAGAATTCGATGGTTAAAAGGTCACGGAAACGCAACAGATGGTAACGTGACCTTTGTGTCAGCACGTGAATAATGACTAATTAACGAGGTTCATCACTGATCGCTTGGACTGATGGTAAAGAGCGTGAGGATGGAGGAGGCGATGGAACAGAGATAAAGAAAGAGAAGACAGAGGAAGAAAAGTGTAAAAATTACATTAAATCTATTCCTCTCTTTCTGTCTCTATTTTTCTCTCCTAGCTCTATATCTCACTCCTCCCCTCTCATAATTGCACACGTATATGTCGGATAATATCCGCTCTTCTTTATATAAATATCGATCAATTTTTGTAATTTATTAAGCACATTGTCTCTCTCTCCCTGTCTCTATTCCTCCTGGCTCTTTTTCTTCTATAACTCTTCCACACAGTTCATACAGAAATTATACATGAACACATATATAAATATATGTAAATATATAAATATATATATATATGTGTGTGTGTGTGTGTGTGTATGTGTGTTTATAAAGAAAATTATTGAAGATGAATCCTCAAAGGGATGAAAGAGTTAAATAGGTTTGAACCAAATCCTACCTCCCTTCTCCTTAATATATAAAATCTACACACCACTTCAAACAACCTGTACACCTATATATAATATTAGTTGCTGGATATAGAGTCATGCACTACAACTGTTAATTTTACTACAATATGGCCTATTAAAGTCGTGTGCAATATAGTTATCTGATCCACACTAGACCACACCTTACATCTTGCGAAGGACAATAATCGACATCATAGGCGAAAGTCTGAAGCGCACACACACACACATACAAACACATTCCTTGAAAGGAAAAAGGTTGAAGAACATAATCCGCCACAGTAATTAGTTTAACTTGAAACCCAAACCATGTTCTTCATATTAGAGGATGTTAGCTTTTCATCTCTCTGTCTCTCTCTCTCTTTATGTACACACACACGCACACACACACGAACGCACATATGTAATACATATAAGCCTGCGGGTTATATTGAGGGATCGATAATTGCTCCCAGGTCAATATGACCTCCAACTCGTACCCACATTCTACACAACTTGAGCGGTTTTCAATGGAATTATCTCCCAACAGAATACGAACACAATAGCAAGTGACATGAAGAATTAGTTGAACCCAATTAGTGGGTAAATATATAAATAATGGTGAGAGTACTTACGTCTGTCATGGCTTCGTAATTGTTGAAATACACTTTGGTTCCCGCTTTTGATATCGCGAAATTGTTTGTACGTATGCGCCATTTTGTGATAATCCCGTTCACTGGAAAAACAAGAATGTGAAAGATTAAAGTTAATAACATGTTGTGCTTATCGTTGCTGTTGGTGTTTTTGTTGCTTGGCTACAAGACACAGATGAGTGGATTGTATTATGCTTTCCAAGTAGGGATTTACGCGTTTTTGTTTCTGTTGTAATGGTTTGCGGCACTTTGGCCAAATGAACTCTATTATAGCCACGAGTTTATCAATTCTTTGCTATAGAAATTTTGTTGACGAGTCCTTTGCACAAAAGCGTCTCACACAGATATACACACGCGCGTTCGCACATTAACTACACTTTCATAAGAGTATCGATATATTAACCTTCGTTGAACATCAGCAGGGCGAAATTCGAAGTCACTGTCACTTCTCGTCTTTTATAAATGTGTAATATGTGTTCTGCAAATAAAAGTGAGCAATCCTTCATTTCTATGTTAAATTGTATTCCTTTTAATTTGACATAGAGACAAACATTAATGTTACAGAAAAGGCGGTGATGTGGCAGAAACGTTAGCACGCCGGGCGAAATGCCTAGCCTGTATTTCGTCTGCCGTTATGTTCTGAGTTCAAATTCCGCCGAGGTCGACTTTGCCTTTCATCCTTTCGGGGTCGATTAAATAAGTACCAGTTACTGGGGTCAATACAATCGACTTAATCCGTTTGTCTGTCCTTGTTTGTCCTCTCTGTGGGTAGTAAAGAAATAGGTATTTCGTCTGTCTTTACGTTTGGAGTTCAAACCCCGCCGAGGTCGACTTTGCCTTTCTTTCTTTCGGGAACGATAAATTAAGTACCAGTTGCGTACTGGATTCGATCTAATCGACTGGTACCCTCCCCCAAAATTTCGGGTCTTGTGCCGAGAGTAGAAAAGAAAATGCGGCAGGCTGACTGAATCGTTATCATGTCACACAAAATGCTTCGTGACACTTCTCCTGTCTTTAGGTTCTGGGCTCAAATTCCTCCGAGATCGATTTTGTCTTTCATTCTTTCGGGGTCGATAAAATAAGTACCAGTTGAGAACAAGGGTCGATGATAAAACTGGCATTCCGTCGGTTTCAGTTGATTCGATGAACAGAAGAACCTACTCGTAAAATTAACGTGCAAGTGGCTGAATACTCCACAGACACGCGTACCCTTAACTTAGTTCTCAGGGAAATTCAACGTTACACAGAATGTAACGAGGTTGGCCCCATTTGAAATACAGGTACGACTCATTTTTGCCAGCTGAGTGGACGGGAGCAATGTCAAATAAAGTGTCTTGCTGAAGGACACAACGGATCGCCAGGAATCGAACTCACGACCTTACACCACATGCGCGCGCGCACACATAAGTGTGCTCTAGTAATTAGGGTATTCTGCTCACAATCGTCAGTTCGTGTGTTCGATACCTGGCGTGGGAAGCTTTTCGTATCTTTGCCTTGAGCAAGATACGTCATCCCATGCGGCTCCATTGTAAATGAGCACCATCGGGGAGCTAGCGCCGACCTGCCTCACACCACCTCCAACAGTTCTCGTACTCTCCATGTCCACCATGGTCGACAGACTCAGGGCCATGAGAATATCTGTGCCTGCTTGCGACTACATGGGAACCTAAATCAATGAATAAATCTATGTTTGTGTTTGTGTGCGCGCGCACTAAGTTTCTTTGTGCGCGCGCACAAAGTCTCTTGACAGAAGCAAAGAATGATTTACTCTCTGGTGGATGACTCTTTATTTACACATTCAGAGTGAATCATTTGACCTTTTATGATTTGAATTTTCTTCTGTTAATGGACGGCGGCAATCCTTATTGACGGAATTCAGTGGAAGATGAAAACATTTTCTCATCTTCCCAACCTTTGCAATAACATCATTATAGTAAAATGTAGAACAAATACAACTTTAATTTCAATCAACGCGTACACACACCACACACACACACCACACATATATATATATATATCGTAAATTAACAGGGTAACACCGTTGGTAAGGGAGGTTAGGAAAGGAGGAGGGTGGGATGAAATAAATTAAAATTAAATAAAACAATATAAAATACAATATAAAGTTTAAAAAATAGTACTTTGTATTGTGTTTCTTTGT
>NW_021829042.1:2500-7050 GCF_006345805.1 Octopus sinensis | reverse complement strand
CGTTAGTATAAATTCATAGTCTTTATTTCAGGGAATGAGATTTCATTATATTTGGATCATTGCCTACTCTACTACAATAATTCACAACCTCAATTTCTCATCACCGAGAATGAAAGGCAGGATTATAATGCACGTCCGTACATACTTAAAGAGCAATAATGCTGCGCAGCTACACGTTAACACCATTTTTCAAAGTACACATGCACGCAAGAACTCGCATATATATATATATATGAGTGAGTGTGGTGTGTGTGTGTGTGTGTGTGTGTGTTGTGTTTGGGTGTATGCAAAGCTGTATATTTGCATGTACATACATAATACAAATATGTATATATTTATGCATGCAAAAATATATACATAGGTACTTATATTGATATATATATATATATATATATACACATACACACACAGAAACACACAAACACACATATAAATATATATTTCGCTTTGGGAATTGGTTTGCAAGATTCTTTATGTCAGTTTGTGTGTTGAAGCATATTCTGTTGTGTCTGGGGAGAGTCTTTCACTTTTTAGTGCCTTATAATTTAACACGCTCATCGGTAAAATTTCCACTCATTTTCTCTTTTGCTTTTTCTAAAATTTTCGTTGCGTCTTGCAACCTTCTCAATAATTTTGAATATATGTATACACACATACACACACACACACATGTGTATATGTATATACATCCTTAAATCCTTTAAAATGTTGTAGCCCGAAGGCCGCGGCCATGCTGGGGCACCACCGCTGAATGAGCTACACTAATATGTGAATCCACCTCTGATACGTGGCACTTGATCAACAGGGGAGTTCGATGCAGCTGCCCGCATCTGTGTCTCCTGTCGTGAGGTAGGTTCATCTGGGGCTCCCGACAAGAAGAGATCCAGTTTAGTTTTAAAGAAACCCACATCCACACCATGTAAGTCTCTTAGGCATTTAGGGAGGATGTTAAAGAACTGTGGTTCTCTGAAACCCAAGCTGTTGCAGTATCTGGTCCTGTATTTTGATGGTGATGTTGGAATCTTTGGCACCATGCAGTGGCGCCCCGTTCTGCGGTTGGGGTAACTTTGAATGTCAAAGTTTGGGACAAGACCCTCCAGGATTTTCCTGATGTATATCACCGCATATCTCTCCCGCTTCCGCTCTAGGGAGAAGAGGTTTAATACTTTCAGTCTTTCCCAGTAGCTGATATTTTGCATTGAGACGATCTTCTTTGTGTAGCGTCTCTAAATTGCTTCGAGTTCTGCTGTTAGTTTTATATTGTGTGGTGACCATAGTTGGGAGCAGTAGTGCAAGCGGCTGAGGACAAATGTTTTCCAGAGGACCATCAGTGTCTCCTTCTCTCTTGTTCTGAAAGTTCGGAGAATCCATCCATTTTATCACCAGATTAGTAATATGCACTTGGAAAGATGCATCATTACTCATGTCAATGCCTAGGTCACGCACTGATTTTAACTCAGGGATTGCAATTCTTCCTGGGCCAGTGTATCCAGTCTGCACGTCGTTTACCTTTGTGTGCCGGTAGCGCAGGGCCTGCAACTTACCTGCATTAAGCTGCATTTTGTTGTCCTCCGCCCACCTGTATATTTTATCCAACTCCTGTTGCAGATGCGCGATATTTTCAGGGTTTTGTATTGTGTGGGAGACTTTTGTGTCATCTGCATAGCTAGCAAGGGTGGCCATCGTAGCAACTGAAGGCATGTCTGAAACGGCCACTATGAACAGCAGTGGCCCCAAGACAGTGCCCTGTGGAATACCGCCTGTTATTTGTGTTTCCTTGGAGGTGGCTCCATTGCTCACAACTGCCTGTCTTCTCTCTTTTAGGAAGTTGTGCAGCCACTCTCCAAGATTTCCGCCTATGCCGAGACCACGCAGTGTGTGACAGATCATACCATGGTCGACTTTATCAAAGGCTTTTAACACCCGGTCATAGTGTTGCAGGAGCTGTGTTAGGCAGCTTCTACCTGGTCGAAATCCATGCTGGGTGTCAGAAAGCAAGTCATTTTCTTCAAGGAACATGATTAGTTTCTTGCGGACTATTCGTTCCATGTCTTTGCTGATGTATGAGGTCAGAGAGATAGGCCTATAATTTTTAGCATCTGCTCTGTTACCTCCCTTATGGATAGGGCATATTACCCCCTCTTTCAATTTGACTGGGAGCTTACCACTTGCAAGGAAGCTCTGAAAAAGAAGCTGTAGCGGCTTTGCAAGGGCTCATTTGCACGATTTGAGAAGGATCGCTGGAAATCCATCAGGTCCAGCAGCTGAGTTCGTGTCAATCTCATCTATGGCTAGTGTGATATTATCATCTTCAATGTTGATGTACTCAATTTTTGCCTCTCTGGCCGCAGGTAAAGTGCCAAAGAATTCTTCTGGGTTGTTTACTTGCCTGTGTCCCAGAAGTGTAGTGAACTTTGGAATTGTTCGTTCAGTATTTCACTTATCCTCGTGGGATTTCCTGTGAGAGAGCCATCTTTTTGGAAGAGAGGTCCTATTCTCTGGTGCACTATGACTGTCTCTTTGGCAAACTTAAAGAAAGCTTCAGGGTTTGATTTTCTATTTTCTATTACCCAAACCTCTTTATCTGCTCTCTCTCCTTTTCATGGGATTGATGCAGACTTTTCTCAATTTCCATTAGCATTCTCTCGAGCCGAGACTTCTCACCACTTTTGGTGTGCTTGCTCAGGCGGTTCGCAATCCTTGTCCGTCGTCTCATAAGAATCCTCCTTTCTCTAGGGATCCTGGTTTGTTTTGTGTGTGCTGGCCCTGCACACTGGGACATATTTGTCACATATGGCTTGTATTATGGACATGAAGTGTTTGTGTTTCATGTTAATGTCCGATGTGGAGAGACATTTAGGCCAATCCTGTTTGAGGATCTCTTTCTCAATCAACTTCCAGTTTGCTTTATGAAAGTTTAAGTTGGAGAGATGGTGGATGCTTCGTATAAGCTGTGTGTCTACGGGGGCTTTTGGTCCATACATAGACAGCTCTATTATGTTGTGAACTGAGATCATTGTCGGTATCACTTTAACATTATGGATAATATCCATATTGTTTGTGAAGCAGAGATCCAGTATATTATCTGCCCTTGTTGGTTGCAGAACTATTCGCCTCATGATAGAGGCATTTGTGAGATGGAGCAGGGACTCTGCCTGTGCCTGCTGATGGTGTGTCATTCCTGAGAGCATCTGCCCCCCAGGCCATTCCACATTGGGGAAGTTAAAGTCACCCATGAAGAATACACTGTTGTGTTGTTCAAGGTTGGTGAGGACTTCTATGTTTGTTAGGCAGTCTTCAAACATGCCTGCGTGATTTGGGGCATCTGGTGGGCGATATGTAGTGCATATGACGATATTCAGTTGTCTTATGTGTACAATTTGAGCGTCACACACTGAGTTTGAATATGACAACAGGACCTGGGGCGTGGGGTCATCTCGGATGTACATTGCAATTCCACCATGGCTCCTCCCTTTTCTATCTGAGCGTATGACAGCCTATTGCAGTATATGTATTTCTGCATCCCCTATATCGGATCCAAGATGCGTTTCTGTGAGTGCCATGCATATAGCTTGATTGCATGTCACAAGGTCTCTCAGGAATGAGATTTTCCTTTTACAGTTTCCGCGCAGCAGCCCGCCTACGTTCAGTACAAATATTTTTGTGGTGTGTGTGTTGGTGTTGGTGTCAGTGGTGGCCATCCTGCATCTGTTGGTAGTGGCCTTATGTCGAGGTAGTTCCAGATTTGTGCTTGTAGCCATGTCAGCTGCTGAACAATTTTTTGTGCCACATATATATATATATATATATATTTAATCTAAGGTGTACCTCTGCTGAAGAAGACTTCAGCTAGCAAATTATCTTATTTACTAAAAAAAAGTTTGAAAACCATTGGTCCAGGAGTTAGATGGTAAATGTTTTTATTATTCATTCTCTTCGAAATTTTATCTTTAATAGTGGTTTGGAATTTAATGTCCTCTCTAACGTGCAAGGAATCCTATGTTGGATGTCTCTTATGTGCTTAAAATACACAACACACACACACACACACATAGATATATATAATATAATATATATACATTATATATACATGCATATATATATACGTATATATATATATATATATATATATATATATATAATATATATTATATATATAATACATATATATATATATATACGTATTATATATGTATAGTTAATATATATATAAATATATATATTGATAAATTGGTAAGACAACAAAAGAATGAAAGAGACCTCGATTTTATGTAAATAGAGGAATTTATCTGTAAATGTAATATATTACAATTATTCGGTAGCCATGATAAAATTCCGAGTTTCGGATGCCGAGGTGGAAATCCACGCCGCCATCTCTTCATTTATCTGGCCATCGGAAAAAATACTATGAAAAATGACCGTTATACAAAGGGAAATTACTGTTTGGTTGTCAGTTATTAAGACAAAAGACCTATTTGAATGACTGCTAAGTGAATGGAGGGAGTGAAAGTAAGTGGGTAAAAATGTCTATAGTATTCGCGTGAGCGCGC
>NW_021829041.1:0-6998 GCF_006345805.1 Octopus sinensis | reverse complement strand
TATTTCTTTTTCAATCAATATTTATTTCAGTTCACATGCTGAAGGAATCATTTTGTTCTGTCTGAAATCTAACTTAAAGTAGCATTCACCTCCAAATCCAAGCAGCTTTCACATATTAATTTTTGTTGCTTTATTACACACACCATCACACACACACATATACACACACTTACATGGATTTCTAAACTTACATACATACATACATACATACATACATTCATACATACATACATATACTAGACTATACATGACCCTTTGGGTCACCAATAATTCAAGGTACCGGGAAAGTCTGAGTTTTCCAGCAACGGAGTTTTGTTTCGTAGGCTTTTTTTCCAGGTTGTTTGGCATGCTTTCAACGAATGTGGCATCGAAATCACGCGTAAACGGTTCCTTTCCCCAGAAAAAGGAAAGATTTGGTAGCAGGGCGTGCTAGAAATAGCAGCCAAATCTTTGGATGTGAAATATATTGAATGCACTAGAAAGGAGAGAAAGAGAGAGAGAGAGAGAGAGAGAGAGAGAGAGAGAGAGAGAGAGAGAGAGAGAGAGAGGGAATATTGATGAAATACAGAAAGTATATATAGTATTTTATGCTTTATAAAGCATATACGCGTTTCGGAAAATTACTGCTAGAATTGCATAATACCCTGTTATACTATCTTATTCCATCGTTTGATGCCACGCGCCGTATTGCACTACATACTGGAGTGGAATGAGGAACTTGCTACTAAGTTGGAAATTTAGTTACGTGTCGCGCTTTATAGCGTTTACATAAATACATAAGTTTGAGTGTGTGTGTGTGTGTCTGTCTGTCTGTATGTCTGTCTGTGTGAATGTGTGTGTGTGCGTGTGTAAGATCTATAGTTAGTGGGCACAATGTTTTGCCCATAGCAAATTTTAATTCATTTACACACCGCTCGCTGGCATTGCACTATGTGTAACGGTTAGATGGAATGTGTAAATTTAAGGAAAATATGTCAATATTCGTTAACCTTCCAGACATCTTAATGTTTCTGCGATTACACGCTTCTTCAGTTTGTGGACGACACAGGTACATCTGAAGCCTCAGTATAGCTTTCGGTCACGAAATTTTGAATTTAAAACGGTGACAACGTTGAAGGGACATGGAACTAGCGCATATATAACGAACCGAATATAGCCTCTCTTGAAATGAAAAGTTCTCTACCAGGAACATTTCATGTTAAGAATTTAAAATATCAAGAGGCGATTAATACACACATATTTAATGTCTGTGTTTAAGCTTGGGAAGAAATAAGTAATTTACGAGGAAATTTGAGTGTAAATTTTTTCCTTAGT
Source organism: Octopus sinensis (assembly GCF_006345805.1). Lineage (NCBI taxonomy): Eukaryota > Metazoa > Mollusca > Cephalopoda > Octopoda > Octopodidae > Octopus > Octopus sinensis. The sequence continues at coordinate 5,684 of NW_021829041.1, read as the reverse complement.
TAAAAGCTTAATTATTTACAAACATCCTGTTTTTCATCTTAGGAACAGTTGGAATAATGAAAAAGTTATACTGAAATACTGACTATGCAAAGGAGTTCGGTGAATCATTTTGACAAGCCGTGAAGCAGGCACATAACGATATTAGGAATATTTTGTGTAACGTTATGAAAAAAACACAAGTTTTAAGTATTTTGAAAGGTAGTTATGTAATGGGAATGGAAAATACTTTACGTTAATAATATTAAAAAAAAAAGCTTACATACCTATAACTTAGTAATGTATGAAATGCATTTTATAATAATAATGATGATGGTTACTCCCGTATGAATGTTTGAAGGCAAGGATTTAAAAAAAAAGAGAAATAATAACTATTAGCAGCATTCCGTCTGTCTTTACGTTCAGAGTTCGAATTCCTCCGAGGTCAACTTTGCATTTCACCCTTTCGGAGTCTATAAGATAAGTACACGTCAAGCACTGGTGCAGATGTAAACATCTAATCCGTACCCAACAAAATTTCTTGTCTTGTCTTGTGCTCGCAGTAGAAAGGCTTATCATTATTATTATTATTATTATTATTATTATTATTATTATTATTATTATTATTATTATTATTATTAATTTATTGTCTTTGCACAGCTTCTAGAGATGTACTACGGTGCCAGCTGTTCAATACCAGTGAACTAAGGTAACACCTCTTATTTTTCGAGCACCATCCAGAGTGTTCGAGCGGTTCGAGTGTTGTTTTCTGCAAGTGCTCCACCCTTATTGCAGCCCCTATTTGTTCCTTGTACTTCTCAAGATTTTTACTCACTGTTCCCAGGGCTCCGACAATTATTGGTACTACTACCATATTTTTTCATCGACCATAACTGCTTCATATCTCAAGCTAACCTGTGATATCTATTATTATTACTATTTTTATTATTGTTGTTGTTGTTGCTGTTGTTGTTACTTAAAGTTTAAAAATTAAAAGAACCGAAGATTTCTTTTAAAAAAAAGAAACAAAAATTAGGTGAATTGTAAGAACGGTTAGTGCTTTGAAATTACTGTGAGATTTATTTTCTGTGATCGTTTATGTTCAGAACTTTAATTCTGCCGAGTTCAGATAAAATTAGAACATCAGTTATAAGTGTACTGGTGTCGAAAATTATTCCTTTGACAATACATACTCGATGTGATTGGATTTACAGGAGACGACATGTTTTTGCTGTTATCATGTCGATTTACCTTTTCATCCTTTCGAGTTCGGTAAAATAAAGTACCAGGCAAGTGCTAGGTCGATGTAACCGATTAATCTCTAACCTTCATATTTCCTGGCCTTGTGCAAATTATTACTATTATTATTTTCAGTAGTTTTATTTTTATAGCGTGCTTTCACTTCACTACCGAGCACAGCTCTGTGTGCCTTGGGTATGTGCTGTGATTTGTTGTGATGCTCTGATGGTTATTGTATGGAAAGTGTTCTGCGTAGGATGTGTGCAGTGCCTAGTAGTGCAATTTTCTGTATGTTATATGTGTTTGTAAGTCCTGGTGTTTTTGTTATGTATTTGTCTTATTATTATTATCATTATTATTATTATTATATTATTATATTATTATTATTATTATTATTATTTATTATTATTATACAATGCATTAAGGCCGCGAGCGGGCAGAATCGTTAGCACACCGGGCAAAATGCTTAGCAGCATTTCGACCGTCTTTACGTTATGATTTCAAATTCTGCCAAGTTCGGCTTTGCCTTTAATCCTTTCGGGAATCGATGAATTGAGTACCAGCGAAACACTCAGGCCAGTGTAATCGACTGGCATCCATCCCAATGTTTCAGGCCTTGTACTTATAGTAGAAAGGATTATTATTGAATGTATTTCATTCATATCTAATTTACAGGTATGTAAACTTTATTATTTTATTAACATAACTGTCTTTCCGATTCTCTAGTAATTCAGCTGATCCACGGCCGAACACACAAGTCCTTATGGAGGGAAGAGCTTCGTTATGAGTTTGTTGTCTGAGAGTGTGATTAACCATGTCTCTTAGAAACACTTATGGAATATAAATAGGTTATGTATGGAAGGAGACAAAGTATTGAACATTGTATCTTTTGGCTATAATTATATATCGTTGATATATTTAACTAAGAAAGGAGTGAGTGTTGCTGTGATTACTCTATCAATCAGCGCTTATCTATTTGAGAGAGATGTATGTATATAAAGTAGAAAAAGCTAAAATAATTTTATAAAAAATATTTCAGCACCGGATTCAGTCACTGAAACTGGTACTGAAATGTTTTTTATAAAATGATTTCAGCATTTTCTAAGTTGACTTTTTTTCCATATATATATGAACTCGTGTTTTCCTTTTCAACCTTCTACACACACACACACACACACACACACACACCACACACACAACACACACACATATATATATAATATATAATATATATATATATATATATATAATATATACATATATACATATAAATATACATATATATATATATGTATAAATATATATATACATATATTATATATATATACATACACACATACATACAAACACATACACACACATATATATATACTTGACAGTTTAGTGACAAAGTATAAATAGATTTAAATTGGCTTCCCCTCTCGGTGAGCATTATTTGGATATATAGATTTTTATTTAACAGTGTAGGTCTACATGGGTGAAGATGAATGTGTAGGAAAGGGAAAAGTGATGGTTTTACAATGGGTAAATGAGATAATGGGTAAGGTATAATGTGTATGAAGTGCCAGGTGTAGGATATAAATGGTTTCATCAGTTTTATAAATTCTATAAGTTATAACTGTATAATTGTATAACTGGCACATGGCACAGGGTGACTATAAAGGAATGGCGGAAAATCAGGGAAAACACATACAATGGACTCAGGCATGCTCCATTCCCCATCAGTTATCTACCAAGCATCAAACACTCGACACCTTACGATAAGATTGTTCAATATGGCGGTGTTAGGAACATAAGATGCTGGCGGACATGAGAGACGAACATGAACAGAAAAAGAAGACAAATACAGTAAGAAACACGTGGTCTCTAGACAAAACGGTAAAAAGTACCAGTTATGAGGAAAACTAGGGAAAAACATATAAAATGAAAGAAACAAATAACAAAATAATAACAATAAACGACACAGGAAAATATTAGTCTATATAGAATGTATTTTAAATAGGCTGCAAAAGTAAAAATCTACGAAAATATACATTATAAACTAAATTTTTTTAAAGTATACGTAAAGCTTCTAGAATGAGAAAATTCAGGTTATGAAAAGATAGATATAATAATTGTATAATAAGAGCAATTTAGTTATTGTTAGTAGGTGATTTCATAAATTGAACAGTCATGTAGTATGGCCACTTAATAGGGCGTATCATAAGTTGAATTTACAATATTGGATGTCCTGTGTGAACAAGTGTCTATGTTGAAGAGTAGTATTGTAGATAACACGGTTTCATAATTTCCATTCGTATGGAGTTGTCATATATTTATTTAGTAGCACCATTATAATTATCTGATGAATGATTGAGGTAGATATGATTACAATCAGAGAAGTGTTCTTGGTTGAGTTGTTCATAATATCCCTGAGGTGGTTACATTTTCCTATTTAGTTTAATGTCTATTTCTGTTTTCCATAAGGTGAGCATAACAAATTATTGAACTTCAAGAAGAAAGCTAATGAAAATTATGATTGCGGGATCATTAGTTCCTTCAATAATATGTAACTTAAACTTAGTGAATGAAAGCAAGCAGAATTTTCCGGAAAGAGGATATTCCCATTGTTAGAGGTCTAGTTTCTTTAACGAGAGAAGACCATCAACTTCCCTAAAGACTCTTCTGTAATAGGGGAAAATTTGGATTTTTATTTAGAGATACGACACCATAATATCGTCACCTTAGTTTCGCCTTTCCCTCCTTGCTGACATCGGGTGAAGAATTTTATTTTGACGAAGAAGCTATCGTTGGGTTTTGGTTTCCAAATCTTTGATATTGTTCTTAAACAGTTTACAGATTTTTTGTGTGTGCATGTGGATGTGTGTGTGTTTATGTATGTCTACGTGTGTGTGTATTTGGGTGTTTGTTTGTGTGTGTATCTTTGTGCGTGCCTGTGTGAGAGAGAGATAGAGAGAGTCTCTGCGTGTTATCATATACATGTATTCTCATACAAAATTTGAGTATTATTCCTCTGATCTTCAAATGCAGGTTGATCCCACTTATATTATTAGTCATATTGATCCCACTTATATTATTAAAGGGTTAAGTGACGAAACCTATGGTATAAGCCCTTTAACTTTGCACAACGTAGCTCATAAAGTTTTTTTTTTTTCTTTATTATACACAAAGGGCTAGACATACAGGGGACAAACAAGGACAGACAAACGGATTAAATCGATTACATCAACCCCAGTGCGTAACTGGTACTTAATTTATCGACCCCTAAAGGATGAAAGGCAAAGTCGACCTCGGCGGAATTTGAACTCAGAATGTAACGGCAGACGAAATTACGCCTACGCATTTCGTCCGGCGTGTTAACGTTTCTGCCAGCTCGCCGCCTTCTCATAAAGTATTTTTTATTAAAATAGTAGTACCTTTTGTTTCAAATTATCCGAAAACGCTCTATAGCGTAATTAACTCGCATTGCCAGCGCATGCTCTGCTATGCAAATTAGACTGCTCAATTTATATGAGTCCCAGTTTTTATATATTATAACTAGTTATAAGCTACTAACATCTCCATGGACAGATAGGCGTAGGAATGGCTGTGTGGTAAATAGCTTGCTTACGAACCACATGGTTCGGGTTCAGTCCCACAGCGTGGCACCTTGGGCAAGTGTCTTCTACTATAGTCTCGGGCCGACCAAAGCCTTGTGAGTGGATTTGGTAGACGGAAACTGAAAGAAGCCCTTCGTATATATATATGTGTATGTGCGTTTATATGTTTGTGTGTCTGTGATTGTACCTCCAACATCGACTGACAACCGATGCTGGTGTGTTTACGTCCCCGTAACCTAGCAGTTTGGCAAAACAGACCGATAAAATAAGTACTAGGCTTACAAAGAATAAATCCTGGGGTCGATTTGCTCGACTAAAGGCGGTGCTCCAGCATGGCCGCACTCAAATGACTGAAACAAGTAAAAGAGTAAAAAGAGTAAAAGAGAGATATCTATCCGTCATAACGATTCATGAAAACTGAAACCTAGTCAAATAGTTCTTATATTTTTCTGTCTACAGAAATATATCCGTAGTAAGTAATTAGTTAACTAAATTTATTTCGTCTTCATTGCGAGATCTGTTTAATAAAAACGTACATTTTACATTTCAAAATATTCGGACAAATAGCTGCTGGCAGGGTGGTTCGGCTTTTGGTTAATTGAAATGGAGAGAGAGAGAGCTAGAATAGAATTGAAGGTGTTTAATGCAAGATTGTATAAATAGATACAGGAGGTAGATATAATGTAATTCGTGGAAGAAGTGAGTAGAAGGTGGGTCTGTTGATGAAAAGGAAGAGTAGAAATAAAAAAGAGAAACTGTAGGATATTGAATCAAAGATTAATGACAAAGAAAGAGTGAGAATGTGCTAAAAAGCAAAATATTGTGTGTTGGGGAAAGAGGAAAGTGAAGAGTATAGAAAGCGAAAGAAAA
>NW_021829040.1:5000-7020 GCF_006345805.1 Octopus sinensis | reverse complement strand
ATATATATATATATATATATATATATATATATATATATATGCATGTATTGTATCTCTCTTATCTTTCTCTTTTATTGTTTCGTCATTTGACTGCGGCCATGCTGGAGCACCGCCTTTTAGATGTATGTATGTATGTATACACACACACACACACACGTATCCGATAACCCGCCATTTCTGATTCAACGTTGACACCATCTCTGCGACGTTGTTACGGTGGGGTTTGGGGTGTAATAACCTAAATTCTTCAGAAGGAATTGGTTTCTCTCTCTCAGCCTGAGGTCCTCCACTTCAAACAGAAGTGTCTAGCTACAATTTTGCTTCCCCAGAGAAGCCCACCCCTCAAAGAGGACCCGGTTACATTAAACTTCGTAACCAGATTAACGTAATCTAAACACAACTTTACATGGCTCCAAATTAAAATTCGTTTTCAATGACAAATTAAGCAATATTAGTGGGCACCCCAACAACACTGCCCTAACCCTAACCCTAACACCTCGCTGCCCCTATCAGCAACACTACAACCACCACAACCGCTACAACCAGCAGCTGTACTACCAATATCACTACCACCACCATTGCCACCACTACCATCACCATCGCCATCACCACCACCACCACGAACAACAACAACACCGTCTTTCTCACCACCACCACAACCACCACTAACAACAACACCGGTACTTCCACCACTACCGACAACACTACCACAACTACCACCACCTTCACCTCCACCTTCACCGCTACCACTGCCTCAACACCCAATTCACAACCCACCTCGCGCGGCCCCCACCCCTATCCCCACCCCGGCAAACCTATCATCATTTCAGAACCCTGCCAAAAACTTTCCACTATCAACACACAACTACACTGCACCCAAATAACCAGCCAGCACTACTACATATACACTACCAATATACCCGCACCTCCCACCCCCGCCCCCGCCCCTAACCGACAGTAGCTACGACTGGGTCCTTCTACTGCTACCTCAACTCTACACTTCCATCCTTTCACTCCCAGCTATTTCACTTCAACCCCCTACAGGGTTCAATTCTGAAAAAAAAAAATAATAACAATGATGATGATGATAATAAATGATAATAATGATAATAAATATAATAATAATAATGATGATGATAATGATAATAATAATAATATAATAATATAATAATAATAATAATATAATAATAAAAAAAAAAATGATGATAATGATAATAATGATAGTAATAATATAATGATAATAATAATGTAATGATAATAATAATAATATAATAATAATAATAATGATGATGATAATGATAATAATAAAATAATAATAATAATAATAATAATAATAATATGATGATGATAATGATAATAATAATAATAATAATAATAATAATGATGATAATGATATGCTAATAATGATAGTAATAATAATAATGATAATAATAATGATAATGATAATAATAATAATAATGATGATGATAATAATAATGATAATGATGATGATGATGATAATAATGATAATGATGATGATAATAATAATAATAATAATGATAATGATGATAATAATAATAATGATAATGATAATAATAATAATAATGACGATGATGATGATAATAATAATGATGATGATGATGATTTTTTTATTACCTACATGGGTTTACATTAAGAAAAACATTATGGACAGCACAGGACAAAACAGAGAATATGAATGTGTGTATGTGCGTGATGTGTGTGGTTGTGAGGGTTCTGCGTGTAAACAAGACCAACAAAATTTTAAAGAAAGAAATAAAGAAAGAAATCAACAATGTATAATCTGCAATAGGGAGGAGGCGCTCGAGGGCTTCCTCATGGAAAATCCCCATTAACAAAAAAAAAACATGTGCCTTGAGTTTTGGTTCAGGCGCCTTTTTTTTCATTTGCTTTTTTGCAATCTACAAGGCGTAGGCTCAGAGCAAGGCCCGTTCACTCGCATCATTCTCGTCACTTTTATTCACCCCTCAAGAAAACTGGCCAGAAGACGACATTACCCTCT
>NW_021829039.1:0-5000 GCF_006345805.1 Octopus sinensis | reverse complement strand
ATCATGACTAACTGTCTGATAAGGGTACACTAGGCAAATGCATCACAACCATATGTGCGCGACATGGTGATCTCATATCAAGATAAACGGCACATGACCTTGCAGGTGGGGCACAGTTTGAATTTTCTTCTGGTTGAGTAACCCATCCCGCTCAAAAGGTCGCTGAATAAGGGTTGTTTAAGGATGTTGAACGAAACACCTATGTTTCCAGAGGAGAATTATTCAAACCCTAAAGAATCCCTCTCAACACATGGCTATTATTATTATTATTCAGTAAATAATGTAAATAATTCCTCATATCTTAAATATAGAACTGTATTATCATAAAAGACCCATTTTCATCATCTGTAATGATATTATTGAGAAACGAGACAATTCCCTGCCCTGAAAGAAGAATTGTCGCTATGGACATGCGACCCACCCTATTCTTTTCATTAAGAGTATGAGGAACCCAAACACCCTATCTTTTCCTATCTTTTCCAAGTGGCAGCAAACGTGGATTGAGATGTACTGAGATCTATTGCTAATTCTCTGAAAGCATTTTGATCGAAGTCCAATGAGAGTCTTGGTTTGAGTTGATTTCTCAATGACAAATCTCCGGAACGAAGCTTAGAAAACCAACTTCACACTTGTCGGTCAGTAATGACACCTTGGCCACAAATACTACATATTTTCTTAGCTGTTTCCGTAACGTTTTTTTAATTTTTTATCCCTTCTTAAACTCCCACAACATCACATATCGAATATGCACTTTCACTTCATCTATTTTCGGGGAGCGGAATTTAATATTAAAATATGAGTGCACGCTTTCACTGCTTAAATATAAATGGCAGATGAGGCTCTTCAAAAAACGGTGGTTTCCATTTGAATTTTAAACAGCTGAGGTTAGAAATGCGTCGTTACAATTTACTTCCAAAAAAAACGGTAATTATTTATGACTCGACCCAGTACACACACATCTATTTGTATATACAAGTATGTGCTTCTTATAAATATTCTTAGTAATTTTACTGTTTATATCAATATTAATATATGATAGGTTGAAAGTCTAACCCACATACAAAGTAGAGTGTATATTTTATATTTGCGCACATGTATGTTTTTATACACACACACACACACACACACACACACATGCAGTAATCCCTCAACAATCATGGGTGTTTCGTTCCACCCGCCCCCGATAGATGAAAAATCTGCGAAGTAGAAACCAAATCCACTCAAAGCTTTGGTCAGCTCGAGGCTATACTAAAAGACACTTACCCAAGGTGCCATGCAATGGGACTGAACTCAGAATCATGTGAATGGGAAACAAACTTCTGACCACACAGCCACGCCTGCACCTATAACGGACGGGCTTCTTTCAGTTTCCATCTACCAAATCCATTCACAAGGCTTTGGTCAGCCTGAGACTATACTAGAAGACACTTACCCAAGGTACTAGGCAGTGGAACTGAACCCAGAACCATGTGGTTGGCAAGCAAGCTTCTTACCACACTGCCACACCTTACTCTTTACTCTCTCTTTTACTCTTTTACTTGTTTCAGTCATTTGACTGCGGCCATGCTGGAGCACCGCCTTTAGTCGAGCAAATCGACCCCGGGACTTATTCTTTGTAAGCCCAGTACTTATTCTATCGGTCTCTTTTGCCGAACCACTAAGTTACGGGGACGTAAACACACCAGCATCGGTTGTCAAGCAATGCTAGGGGGACAAACACACGCACACAAACGCACACACAGACACATATATATATACATATATACTACAGGCATCTTTCAGTTTCCGTCTACCAAATCCACTCACAAGGCATTGGTCGGCCCGGGGCTATAGCAGAAGACACTTGCCCAAGATGCCACGCAGTGGGACTGAACCATGTGGCTACTGTTTATTTTTAAAAAATAGATAATACAATAAGGTAAAGTTAATTAAAATATAATATTAATTCATTTAGATCCTTCACAGAAACAAAGAACCACTTGATACTGAAATGGTCAGTCTTCATCACTTTATCACTTTATTATCTCAAAATGCTTTATCATATTCTTCATTCTGTTAAGTTCTTTCTTCCTTTACTCTGACCATGAAGATAGAGTTATAATTAATAGTCAACAAGACCCATTTTTGTGGTTCATTTCTTTATTTCTATATTTTGTATCATGATTATAGTTGTACTCGTGGGGGCGCTGTAGAAATTCCACGGAACGAAAAAGATTACGAAAAGTTATCTAAGAAAGAAAAGATGATTTTTATTTTATATTTTGCTAAGTTATTTCACTTCCAGTCACAATAATTAATTATATGATTTTGAAAATTCCCCTCTGCTAATCACTTTCAGTTTCTCTATTTCTCTCTACCTCTTCCTCAAACTTTTTAACTATGTAATTTCCCTCTTCATATCTTTAACATTTCTCTCTTCCCCTTCATCTTTCCCTCCCGTCATTAACACTTCTTTCTCCCACTTTTCTTGCACCGTCTTTTTCACTCGCTCTTCACCTCATCCTTCACCTAACCACGTGATCCATTTCGCTTTACTGTATTGATATACTCCTTTCTTTTTTCTTCTCTATTCCCATTGCTCTCTCTCTCTCTCTCTCTCTCTCTCTCTCTCACGTTTACTCCACCCCTCTCTCTGTTTAAAGTGTAACAAGCGAACAAACAAGCAGATTATTATATAGATTTAGCCTGGCACTATATCTATGCGCAGAACCATGGGCATTCACTGGCAGGACAGTGTGACAAACGAATAAGAGCTGGAAAGGGCATGTTCAACAAACATTGAGTCAATATTGTTGAAGGCACAGTTACGCTGGACTAGCCATGACATCAGAATGACTGATCACCGTGTATTCAGACATCTGTTGTACGGCGAATTCATGCAGGGCTCACACAAACGAGGAACGCCTAAACTGAGGTACAAAAATACTCTGAAAAGTAACCTCAAGTGGAGCGGCATTAGTCCACACGAACTCGAAGCCTCTGTTGCTGACAGATCAAGGTGGCGGTCTCTCACTACATGAGCAGCAGTGGAGGCGCAATGGCTCAATGGTTAGGGCAGCGGACTCGCGGTCGGAGGATCGCGGTTTCCCAGACCGGGCGTTGTGTGTGTTTATTGAGCGAAAACACCTAAAGCTTCCACGAGGTTCCGGCAGGGGGTGGTGGCGACCCCTGTTGTACTCTTTCGCTCCAACTTCCTCTCACTCTTTCGTCCTGTTTCTTGTCCTCGACTTCCTACGCAACCGCTGAGCCTGGATGCGCATTCATCCATCCGTCGATGCTCTCCGTGTCGGGGATTGACCTGCTTTCTCTTCTGCGGGTCTTACGAATAGCAAAGGACCACGTTTCGGACTTCTCCCACCGGGAACGAAGACCGCTACGCTCAACAGCAACAGTAACACGAGCAGCAACTACCTTCGAAGAGGTCCAGCGACAGCATATCGATGCTGGAAGAGAAAGATGCCATAGGGCAACATCCGCCTCTGTCAAGTCAACAGTGACGAGGAAGTGTGACATCAGTGTGCGCCTGTGTGCCTCCAGCTTTGGACTCTAGAGCCACAATCACTGTCATCGCTGAGAACATAGACTTTTTTCTCATCGTACAACGAATATATATATATATATATTATATATACGGTTGATTACTAAAACCTTTCATCGGATCTCCATGAATCGAACTTTCTTCAATGCAGTTAATCTTACAACCTCTTTTGTATCTACCCCTTTTGATGTTTGGGAATTCTCTGATATTTTTCGGCTGACGAGTACGAGCCATCTGTATTCACTGCATTTTTTGTAGCTTATTAAAGATGTCCTCGTACGAAACGATCGTACCGAGATTTTAATCCATTCTTGTTGCTTTTTCCTATTTATAATCACCCCACTTGTCGTTATGGTTAAACCATATAGATATCGGTGCATCTAGTAAGGACATATTCATGTGAATTCTTAGAATTCACTAGAATCTCAATACTTACCGAATATATTCCCATACTATCTGTATGTTTTTTCCGGTCCTTAACTTTTCAGCAAGAATGGAAAAAATAAACTTCGAGTTTTCCCCTAAAGACATCCCCCTCCATAGTAAAGATGAGTATTATTGGCTACTCATTCACAGGATAAACGATTTCATTAGAAGGATTAGATGGAGAACATACCACTTCGATATCAAACATAGAAAGAATACGAAACGAAGGATTACTAAAACCTTTCATCGGATCTCCATGAATCGAACTTTCTTCAATGCAGTTAATCTTACAACCTCTTTTGCATCTACCCCTTTTAATGTTTGGGAATTCTCTGATATTTTTTCGGCTGACGAGTACGAGCCATCTGTATTCACTGCATTTTTTGTAGCTTATTAAAGATGTCCTCGTACGAAACGATCGTACCGAGATTTTAATCCATTCTTGTTGCTTTTTTCTATATATATATATATATATATAATATATATATATATATATATATATATGGTGTGTGTGTGTGTGTATGTGTGTTTATATATATATGTGCGTGTATATGCATGTATATATATATGTGTGTATGTGTGTACGTTAAGATATATATTTATATATTCATTTATTTATTTATAAAGTAGACAACATTCTCCATTTCATAAAAGAACCTATAAGATGCTGCACGTACACTCATCTCCGAGTCCACTGTTTTTATAGCAGAAACAGCTGTAAGCTATTGAAGTTAATTACGTAATTCCTACTCCCTTGTCATTTAATAATTAATATTATTCTCTGTATCCGCCGAAAGCCTTATTCTAAAGTATACGTATACCGAGTTTTAACAATTGGTTATTAGTATTACTACGGATAAGCAAAATCACTATATTTGAGTGTGTGTGTGTTTATATATATATATGTGCGTTTATATGTATGTATATATATGTGTGTAAACGTGTACATTAAGATATATATGTATATATATATATTTATTTATTTATAAAGTAGACAGGATTCTCCATTTCATATGTATATGTGTTTGCATACATA
>NW_021829038.1:0-5000 GCF_006345805.1 Octopus sinensis | reverse complement strand
TTTCAGTTTCCGTCTACTAAATGCACTCACAAGGCTTTGGTCTGCCCGAGGCTATAGTACAAGACACCCACCCAAGGTGCCACGCAGTGTAACTGAACCCGGAACCATATGGCTGGGAAGCAAACGTCTGACCACACAGCCACGCCTGCAGCTATTGGACGTGTATAGTATGTGTATAAGGGAATAAGGGTTCCCTAGTAGTTAATTAATGCCAGCTGGACCGTGTGAAGCAAACGTGCTGAAGCGAAAAACACCTTAATGTGTGAGACAAATCACAGACCCTTTCTCGGCACGAATCTTGTCGGACATCTGCGGTCATCCATGGTATCTGGTTGGTTTGAGATCTAGGTGTAAAAGCAGTGAACGCTCAGGGATACTGTATGCCGGCCTACAATGGCGGATAAGACTTACTCGTATCAATCACTCGTATCAATTTGCGTAAAATTATTCTGAGAAGAAAATGGCTAAAAGTGTAGATCCTTTGGCGAAAAAAAACCCCACCCAAACTCTATGTATTTCTTGCAATCTACTGTGGTAAGAGAAGCTTCTTGGTGCTTAGCGCTTCGTTTGTTACTTGAGCCTCCTCTGCCACTCTTTTCATCATATGCAAGAAAATGATTCAGGAAAATACGTTCTGCCAATGTTACTATGAAAGTTGCGTTGTACAAGTGCCAATGTGACGTTCTATATATTTTTTATGCAATAAAGATATTCAATTTCTGGGAATTCTTCCCTTGTATCAATCATATCATGAGAATGTTTCATGTCTACTGAAAAAAATAGTAGTCAACAATAATGGAGGTCTAATTTTCACCAGTTTCATGATCAGCCTAAATCTCTGAATTCAGCTGTGATGGAAGAATTTCGTGAAATGTCAGTTATCTACCAGCTTGACAAACCATCACTATTTACTGAAGTTAGTGCTGCTATCAAAATTTTAAGAAGCTGAATATCTCCAGAATAATATTCCATTATAAATTTTGAATAGACGTTATTACCTCTGCACAAAAGCGCTCCACCGTTATATCGCTGAAGTGCAGAACGAGCAGTATATACGACAACGTTGGAAAGATGTTAATGTCGATCTTAAAAAAAGAAAACCAAGGAAGACAAATTTATTTGCTCCGACGGCAGGTGTATAATACAGCTGTCCATTTCTGAGAAACTCTTGGCCAATATGTTTATGAGACTGACACAATCAAAAGCAGGAAGCATAGCACCAGAGTCATTGTTTCACCTCCGCGAGCAAACACGTACAGCCCAGTTGATGAGCAATACGAGACAATTGTTCATTTCGTTCGTACATCTGTCATTGTTTTTTGAGATATCATCAGATGTCTTAAGTTCGTCAATCTTCTCCGCTGTTTCTACACAAGGACAGTGGAGCGAATTTCTGAAGGACAAAAATTAAATCCCTCCAACAAAACAGAGCTGACTGGACGGGAAAGGAGACCGCGGTTAGACAAGCCTGCGTATTGGTTCCTGCACCGTCTAATTGCCTTCTCATCCGTGTACCATCACTGTTATACAAAAACAATGGGGAGAGAAACTGAAGTTACTATTAGTGTCTGAAGCAGGTTTCCTTTGTGATGCCAGACCTTTCAATATAAGACGGATCTCTGCTTAGCTGAACGTGATTGCCATATTCCAACAATTACCATTTTATAATCCTCATTACTGATACAGCCTCAGCTCTGTTATATTTCAATCTACCCTTATCCGTACATTCATACTAATCCATTCGTCTATATTTACCTTCCTGACAACAAACACCCTTGCTTTCTGGTGCCAAAAAAAGGATCCTCTGAGAGAATCAAGGAAGAAATTTCTACGTGAACAAAGAAAATGGTTCTTTACGGGAACTGCAGGCGGCATTTATACGCAAATTAATGAAGGGACCTCCACATCAAATACAAACCAAAACATCATCATCATCATCATCATAATCATCATCATCATCATCATCATCACCATCATCATCATCATCATCATCATCATCGTCATCATCACCATCATCATCATCATCATCTCATCATCATCATCATCATCATCATCATCATCATCATCATCATCACCGTGATCTTCCTCATCATCATCATCATCCTCATCAACATCATCGTCACTGTGATCTTCATCACCATTTCTGAAATTCGTCTTATTCTTATTTTGTCGTCAAACAAACGGTCTGCAGGATTTCATTCAAAACGTAAAACGCCGTCACAATTAGAAAAAAAATAACAACAACAAAGCAAAACAAAATAAAAAAAAAACAACAAAAAACAAAACACCTCAACGAGTTGATTGGCTTGAAACATTTGTCACCTCTCACTAGCTGCCATGTAGTATTTCATAACAACTACTACTACCACCACCACCACCACCACCACCACCATCACCACCACCAACACCAACACTACCAAACCAACAAAGCCAAGCAAAATATTTTTTTCCGCCATAACTTTGCTACTAATTCTTTCGCAATCGTGCTTCCGTCTACCTTTCTCTCGTTAAAGTTTCTGATTTCCTTTCTAGCATTTATTTATTTATTTATTTATTTATTTATTTATTTATAAAAAATTTTCATTAATTTATTTGTATGTTTTCTTTCTATATTTTATCTGTCCTATTTTTCTGTCTCTTTATTCTAATCGCTCTTTACTTTTCATTGGTTATTTTTTCTCTCTAGGGTGCTTTCATACATACATGTATGTGTGTTTATTGTGTGCGAGCGCGTTTGGTATATATATATATATATATATATATATATATATATATATATATATATATATATATACATACACACGCACGCAACACGCACACACATATACATACATAACTACACTATACGCATACAAATATACAACATATATATATTTATAAATACGTAGTCTGATCAATAAGTATCCGGAATGTTGCCATAGTAACGAAGCTTAAGTACGCAGGATAAAGCCGCTTGGCACAGATTGACTTTGAACTCTGCTATGCGTGTGAACTAAATTTTAACGTTCTAGCTCTCTTCCGCTGTTTACAGTAGTAATTGATAGGAAGGTATGTAGTGTGTGATAGTCGCATTGGCCATGACAGAAAGTTGAGCAGAGAATCTGATTCAAATTTTGCTAAAAGCATGGTAATACCTGTTCAGAGGCCTCCGCAAAGTTTTCAAAAGGTTTTCATCGTTCTCGACACAATCAAGGAGATCTTGTGCAACTGAAACCCGAGTGTCCTTTTGGTCAGCTGAAAGCAGTTTTGACACAAACTTGGCAGACACGCGTCTCATATCCAAATCTTCAGTGATAATGGACTGAACTGAACGGTAACTAGTCTACAAGTTTCTGATAACTCACGGTTATGGCGATTCGCCAATTTCCCCTCCCAGCTTTACGCATATCTGCGATGTTTTTCGCAGTTCTGCAAGTAGTGGGTCTCTCAAAACGTTCGTCAATATCGGCATATTTCGGCCATATTGGAAACGTCTGAACCACTCGTCCACTTGTGTGCGGCTCATACAATCCTCTCCATACACTTTCTGCATCTTTGCTTAGGCCTCTGAGCAGGTATCGCCATGAAAATTTTCTCTATCATGGTCAATGCGATGATCACACGCTAAGCACCTTCCTACCAAACACTGCTGTAAACAGAGTAAGTGAGCTAGAAGGTTAAAACTTAGTGCGCATGCTCAGCAGAGTTCACAGTTAATCCTGTTCAAGTGGATTTACTCTGCGTGCTTTAACTTCGTTGCGATGGCAACATTCTGGAAACTTATTGATCAGATCTCGTGTGTGTGTATATATATATATATGTATATGTATTCATGTGTGTCCATGAGTGTGTGTGTATGTTTGTATATGTACGTGTGTGTATATAAGAGTGTGTGAGTGTTTGTGTATACTCTCCGTTTCCCTTTAGTTCTGTTCTTCCACTTTTGAATTCATTATTATTACTCGGGTTTACACTCCTTTCCTCTATTTCTTTCTTTCTTTCTTTTTTTTCATTCTTTCTTTCTTTTTTACCTTTCACCCTATCCACCTGACCTTCTCCCTTGCATCCTGTTCTTACACAATTTATAGCCACACCTATCTATTTACTAGTCCAGTATATATAATATCCTGGAGTTTTTTTCTCATTGAAATTCTTACGAAGGTATTTGCAAAATTGTATATGCATACATGTGTGTGTGTAAGTTTGTGTGTGAGTGTGCGTGTGTGTGTGTGTGTAGGTGGGTGTGTGCGTGCGTACTTTCAGGTATGCCAGCACATGCATAAACATGTAGATATGCACATTCTATACATAAATGCATACTTTTGTATACGTGTGTACATGCGTGCGTATACGTGCGTGCGTCTATATGTATGCATGTATGTATATATGTGTGTGTATGCATACATATATACTTACATACACACACATATATATACAAAAGGAGAAGGGAAATGAGAGAGGGAGAGGGGGAGAGAGAGGGGGAGAGGGGAGAGAGTGAGAGCGAGAGCGAAGGCGTGAAGGAAGTTTGAAAATGGACTGTGGAGTCTTTGAAAACATTTATCTAATCGGTTTCACCACTAACCGTAAGTTAACGTGGGTCAAGCTGACCTGTAAATTAAAGAATTCGCAGGTATGGTAATCTTGTCCGCATTGTTTTTTTCTTTTGGACCAATCACAATGAATCTTTGATTACCTTATCTAAAGTTTCCTACTAAAAGATAACAGTGAAATTTTCTACTCTTTCATTTTCTACAAAATTCCCTTTCTCTCTTCCACCGCCAGTCGCTTTTGCTCACCCTGTTCTTTTTAAACTTAGAAATGTCTGGAATGCCAGTACTTGGGACCCACCATCATCTGGAACTCCAAGACAATTGTTTTATTCTACTGGACAGTATACTTGTGTTCTGTTACTTCTTGCTACCCCTCTATCATTGCTACTATTCTAGCCTGTGCTAGCCCAGTTGGGTAGCACATTGGTGACCCCTCATCACACGTCTTTCCCAAGTAGATGTGTCATAAGC
>NW_021829037.1:0-7021 GCF_006345805.1 Octopus sinensis | reverse complement strand
CCTCCTCCAAAATTTTGACAGGCTTCCATACAGTTTTTATTTTTTCGCCGAACCTATAATTTACGGGAACGTAAACAAACGAACACCGTTGTCAAGTGGTGGTGGGGTAAATGTTATTATAAGTATCTAATACCGAGGAAGAGGGGAAAACAATTTATATCGACAGCAGCGTTTAAACCTCGTGTCTGCTCTAAACTGTATAGCAAACCAGTACAACAAATGAAAACCTGAACTAACAACAACAATTAGCTAAGATTACACATCACAGCAGCCAGTCGACGAAAGCAGGGAACAGAGACGAAGAAAGGTATATTAAATATCATATAAGATAAATTTTTGCAGTTATTAATTAAATTTCTCTTCGCTTCGAGAGAAGGTCAACAAACGCCTAGCAGTAATTGTAACCAACTCCAAATGAGAATGGAAGGTAATCCCAAGGAATCAACGCTACCTTAAATTAACATATAATTACTCACCACCATCATTATTGTCTCGAGTCCTAGAGCTCATGGGGCCGGTTACTGGGTTTCCATGCTGTACAAGTGGCTGAGATCACAACATTTTATATATATACATTTTATATATATCACATTTTATATATATACGACGGGCTTCATTCAGTTTCTTTCTACCAAATCCACTCACAAGGCTTTGGTCGGCCCGAGGCTATAGCAAAAGACACTTGGTCAAGGTGCCACACAGTGGGACTGAACCCGGAACCATGTGTTTTGGAAGCAAGCTACTTACTACCCAACCGCTCCTGCGACTATGTTGTTTAGCTTTTAAGATATAATCGATGTTTGCTTTAGAATTGCTGCATCCAACCAAGAGAATTGCTTTCAAATGTTCATCAGTCAACGTCGTTCGATATCCTGACTTCACATACTTCATTTTTGAAAACGTTTGTCACAGACATAAGTTGTTCCAAACACTGGTGCCATACCAGAGGCAAATGCAGGTACTTACACAAAAGGCACAGAGCAGCGGCATGCCGGATGAACTAACCTCGCGGGCCTTAGTCTGGTGACCCCTACTCTAACCATAAGGACACACACCTTCACAAGACAAGAGGACAGTTCTGAGCAGTACAACGTTGTCATACCTTGATATAAACACTCAAACCTACACATAAGAGAAGAGAACATTTCGACCAAGATCAATCACACTCTACCACTAGTTCATCCTTCTAATTATATAATCCCCCTATCTTTTTCTTTTACTTGTTTCAGTCATTTGACTGTGGCCATGCTGGAGCACCGCCTTTAGTCGACGAAATCGACCCCAGGACTTATTCTTTGGAAGCCTAGTACTTATTCTATCTGTCTCTTTTGCCGAACCGTTAAGTTACGGGGACGTAAACACACCAGCATCGGTTGTCAAGCGATGCTGGGGATGTGTGTGGCAAACACAGACAAACACACACACACACACACACACACACACACACACACACACACACACACACACACACACACACACACACATATATATATACGACGGGCTTCTTTCAGTTTTCGTCTACCAAACCCATCTACAAGGCTTTGGTCGGCCCGAGGCTATAGTAGAAAACTCTTGCCCAAGGTGTCACGCAGTGGGACTGAACACAGAACTATGAGGTTGGTAAGCAAGCTACTTACCATACAGCCACTCCTGCGCCTGTTTATAATATTTTCTTTTTTTATCATCTCTTTCGGTACAGCTACTGCTTTCTCTTTCAAAATTTCTTTAGTGTGCCAGAAAGAGGAAACCCGATAGAAAAAAAAAAAATAAAATAATAAAAAATAAAAGAAATAACAAAAATAGAGAGACTATAAAAAGAAAGCAAAGAGAAAAGGTGTTTGATTGGCCTTCAACAGTATTGATTGAAAAGTTTCTAAACAAATATTAATTATAGAAAAACGAACATCAGCGTTTTTAAGAAGACATTAGCAACCGTCAAAACCGAAATAGCAACAATAACAAATACAATTGAACAGTATGCATAACAACAACAGCAATGATAAGAATAACAAGAAGAAAGACAACAGCAACAACAATAACAACAGCGATAAGAAAGGAACAAGAGGCGCAGGCGTGGCTTGAGGTGAGAAGCTTGCTTCCCAACCACATGACTCCGGTTCAGTCCCGCTGTGTGACATCTTGAGAAAGTGTCTTCTACTATAGCCTCGGGTCGACCAACGCCCTATGAGCGGATCTGGTAGGCGGAAACTGAAAGAAGCCCGTCGGATATATATATATCATATATAATAATAATACTAATAATGATAACAACAACAACAACACAGCAACAACAACAATAATAATAATGATAATAATAATAATAATAATAATAATAGTGATAATAGTAGTAGTAGAAGTAGTAGTTGTAGGAAATATAATTCCAAACTTACAGGGAAAAATTCAATTTAGCAATTCTAAATCAAATTTCACAATACATAATATATGTATATAATTTAGAGAAATACCTCTATTAAACAATTCAATAATGAAGGATGTTATTCACACCACAGAAAACATATACCATAAAAAAACCTTATTCTAAAAATATATAAAGTGCAAAAACAAAAAATAATATGTTTTCTTTATGGTGTGAATTACATCTTTCATTAATGAATTGTTTAACAGAGTGTTTTCTCTAAATCTATGCCCTCTCTCTCTATATAAAACGGCAGTTTGTCTGTGCGTTTTCTGTGTGTCTGTTTTCTCGTACCCTCACTCTGACCACGGCTTCAACCGATTCTGATGAAACTTGACAACACATAGCCCAATGTCATAATTCAAACTAACACAGCGGAAATTTTGAAAAGTTCCCCCAGTCTGAAAAAAATCGATAAATTCGACATGGGGTCGAGAATCAGAAACACATACCACAAACTGTCTAGGGGTCGCAACTCCACCTTTTTTAATCTCAAAAAAAAATTTACCATAATTTTTTTCCATTTTTTGCTATTTTTGGCTATAACTCTCTAAAATTGCTTTATAGTTATTTCCCTTACAAAACCTGAGCAAACGCCGGGCGATACTGCTAGTATATTATATACACATATATAGGCGCAGGAGTGGCTGTGTGGTAAGTAGCTTGCTAACCAACCACATGGTTCCGGGTTCAGTCCCACTGCGTGGCATCTTGGCAAGTGTCTTCTGCTATAGCCCCGGGCCGACCAATGTTGTGAGTGGATTTGGTAGACGGAAACTGAAAGAAGCCTGTCGTATATGTATATACATATAAGTGTGTGTGTATATGGTTGTGTGCCTGTGTTTGTCCCCCTAGCATTGTTGACAACCGATGCTGGTGTGTTACGTCCCCGTTACTTAGCGGGTCGGCAAACGAGAATGAGTAGAATAAGTACTGGGCTTACAAAGAATAAGTCCCGGGGTCGATTTGCTCGAATAAAGGCGGTGCTCCAGCATGGCCGCAGTCAAATGACTGAAACAAGTAAAAGAGTATATATTATATATATATGTGTGTGTGTGCGTGTGTGTTTGCATATATTTTGTCATAAACCATCGCTTGACAACCGATGTGGGTGAGTTTACGTCTCTGTAACGTAGCGGTTCGGCAAAAGGTAACGACAGAATAAGTACCAGTGTCCGGCGCGTTAACGGCTCTGCCAGTTCGCCACCAGCAGCAATAACGTCGATAATAATAACATTATCATCCATAAGACAATGAAGGCATCAAAGAGAACACCGACAAAAGCAACAACTATAATAACAACAATAACAACAACAACGACAAAAGCAACAACTACAACAACAACAAGAACAGTGAGAAAAGCAAGCTATGAAAGATTCAATATTCAAACTATTCCAAAAGGCACAGGAGTGGCTGTGTGTTAAGTAACTTGCTTATCAACCACAGGGTTCCGGGTTCAGTTCCACTGCGTGGCATCTCGGGCAGGTGCCTTCTACTATAGTCTCGGGCCGAACAAAGCCTTGTGAGTGGCTTGGTTAGACGGAAACCTAAAGACCTGCTGTATCAGGTATGTATTATTTGTATAATGTATATAATATATTATATATATATATATATATATATATATATATATATATATATATATATATATATATGTGCGTTTGCGCGTGTCTGTCTTTGTCCTCCAAACATCGTTTGACAACGTCCCCCGCTACTTAGCGGTTCGGCAAAAGAGACCGATAAAATAAGTACTAGGCTTACAGAATAAGTCCTGGGGTCAATTTGCTCGACTAAATGGCAGTGCTCCAGCATGGCCGCAATCAAATGACTGAAGCAAGAGAAGGAGTTTAGTAATTAGAATAACATTTTGTATAGAGTTTCTCATTTAAACTCAGATATTCACTCTTTTTTCCTCTTTTCTGTAGTTGTTTTCTGTGAACAACAACTACAATTACTACTACTACTACTACTACTACTACTACTACTGCTGCTGCTGCTGCTGCTGCTGCTGCTGCTACTACTACTACTACTACTACTACTACTACTGCTACTGCTGCTGCTGCTGCTGCTGCTAGAAACTATTGAAGCTTGCTACAAACTCGCTACGTTGCGCGCGTATTTGCGTGCGTAGATGCGTGTGCATGTGTGTGTCAGTGATCGTATGCGTGTGTATGTGTGAATCTGACGATGTATGTATGTATATATGTATGTATGTATGTCGATATACTAATATATATATATATATATGTATGTATGTATGTCTATATATATATATATATATATATATATATAAAAATATATATATATATATCGTGTATAATTTTGTGTGTATTTATGGTAGTATGTGTATTAGATTCTTTGTGTGTGATTGTGAGAGTGTGTACGACTATACATGTGTGTGAGATTAAGATTAAGATTAAATGAATTTGTGTGCATGTAATAGTATGTGCCATGGGATTGCGTGTGATTATGTCTATAGGAATGTGTGTACGTGTTATTGCAATCGTGTGTGTGTGTGTATGTGTGCGTGCGTGCGTGCGTGCGTGTGCGTGCGTGCGTGGTGCGTGTGTGTGTGTGTGTGTATGCCGTGTGCAGGCGTAATATGATTGAGTGTATTCTTGTGTGAAATTCTGTGTGATTTTATGAGGATTCATTTGTTGATTGGGCTCGTGCATACGTGTGTGTGTGTGTTATACATATGTGTGCGTATATCTATATATGTATATATATATATATAATATATATATATATATATATACTATATATATTATATATATGTATATATATGCATTTATAAATATACATATATATATTATATTATATATATATATATATATATTATATATATATATATATTACACATGATTGTGTTAGTGTGGGAGCATGTGTGTTTGCCTTTGTCGTGTGTGCATACACCTGTGTGTGTTGTGTGAGTGCGTCTTTAAATGTCATACCGTTAGACTCTGCAAAGACCTATTTTCTTTGTGTCTGTGAAACTTTTTAAAACTCCACTGAAAGATACGTTTATGTCAGCAAATCTCCGTTGAAGATTCCACTGCGATTGTTCCAATTCTTCGAAATACTGTCTCGATTCCATCCACTCAGCATCGACCAAAAATCCTTCTCGTTCTACACCGCTACTCCCACCACCTCATTCTCACCCCATCCCTTCGCTATCGACCGCTTTGCCTTAGTTAAACTTTGATCGTTTGTGTTGCCAGGAAAAATAACGATGTATTCAAAACGCACACATTACACACACAAGGACCGACACACAAATCACACGTTAATACACCCACACACGCATACAGACTCGCAGAAGGATTAACACATGCGCACACAAACACATATTCACACATACACACACATAAACGTAGGCCATCACACTCAGAATTACATGCACAATCAGACACACCGATACAGGCTCGAACGCATATACGAAAAGATTCGCATATACATACATATTATAGATATATAGATATATGCATCAACGAAATTACAGATACATACATACATACATAAAAATACATGCATACATACATACATATTAGGCTTCTCCATCCATCCATCCATCCATCCATCCATCCATCCATACATACATACATACATACGAATTAGGCTTCTCAAAATCGGAAAGGAGAAAGCTAATTCGAAGACTAGAGATCCAATCCATCACCGGAACTGTGAAAATCTGTAAAACTTTCCAGAATTTTATCTTTTAAATATATATATGAGCATGTCTAGATATGCAACTATATGCATGAGAATACATACATAAAAACAAAACAGACAAATCTGCACGTATACATACATACATACATACATACATACATACATACATACATACATACATACATACAAAAAATACCCTGTTGTCGATGTCGAAATTCCAATGAAGGAGCCTTTGATGTAGGTTAGAAACCGGCTCTTTCTCTATTGGCAAGAAATCTTGAAATAAAACTGAACAATGACATACATACATCTACAGACACACATATCTTCCAAATTTCACTAGCCACTAAACCTTTTTTTGTTTTCTCTCCCTGTTTATTTCTGTGTTCCTTTCTGTCGAAGAGCGTAGGCTCGAAACGTAAAAGATTTTCTCACTTCCCGAGCATTAAACTATTACATCTGTTAGTTATTTACTCACCCGTCTTCGTCTTTTGTTTTTTTTTTTGTAAATTCTCACCACACACATACACACACACACACTCATATATGTGTATTTAGTTCATGTGTAAAATCCGATGAGAAAGCCTTGTTTCTGGGTTAGAAACCGATTCTTGCTCTATACTGATGAAAAATTTGAAAAATAAAGTCAGAAGAGCATACTTGCACACACACACACACACACACACACACACACACACACACCACGTCCACGCACATATATACAAATATACATATTCAGATACATACATATACACACACACAGCTACACACATACACACAGATACACACGCACACTCACACATATTCACAGAGAGAATATCGACAGTTATATAATTCCAAAGGATTTCTTTACCGTCTTCAAAAGAAAACAAAACAATTTTGTATGAAAAGATTTCCGCTAAAGTCGGTTTATCCTCTTCTAATCAATAAATA
>NW_021829035.1:2500-6976 GCF_006345805.1 Octopus sinensis | reverse complement strand
TCCCAGCTGGACGGGACGCCAGTCCATCGCAGCGTTACTCATTTTTGCCAGCTGAGTGGACTGGAGCAACGTGAAATGAAGTGTTTTGCACAAGAACACAACGCGTCGCCCGGTCCAGGAATCGAAACCACAACCTTACGATCATGATCTTGACACCCTAACTACTAAGCCACGTGCCTCCACACACACACATACACACACACACTCATATATATATAATAATGGTATTTATAAAAGTTTAAGGCTTCCCAAGCTAACCTGTCATATTTTTCGACTTTTTTTCCTTATCGCATGCCTTGTTGTCAGCTGGGTATGTGATGTCTATGATCCAGCATAGTTTGTTTTCTTTCTCAATTAAGGCTTCTCAATTAAGACTTCCATTATTATTATTATTATTATTATTATTGAGTGAGAGAGCAGTTCATGCCATCAAAGTGACACTGGGGTAAAATATACGAAGCCCAATATACCCATGATGACTACCCGTCTGATAAGGGTACACTAGGCACATGCATCACAACCATATGTGCGCGACATGGTGATCTCATATCAAGATAAACAGCACATGACCTTGCAGGTGGGGCCCAGTTAGAATTTTCTTCAGGTTGAGTAGCCCATCCCGCTCAAAAGGTCCCTGAATAAGGGTTGTTTAAGGATGTTGAAAGAACCACCCATGTTTCCAGAGGTGAATTATTCAAACCCCAAAGAATCCCTCTCAACACATGGCTATGATGCTCCCCCACTACTTCTGCTCGTGATCAGAGATGCACAAATCGTTAGCCACTGAGGGACATGCTCAACTGGTTAAGGTCAAACAACTGACAAGCAAATCTGTGGTATTGAGCAGAATATTTGCTTTAGCCCATCTTTTATACCAAGACAAAACAATGTACAGGATAACACTTCCAATCAGTTAAGATCAGAAGCCATGAGAGCCACTGCCTGGTACTGCATCAGGGCATTTATTATTATTATTATTATTGTGTTATTATTATTATTATTATTATTATTATTATTATTGTTATTGTTGTTGTCGTTGTTGTTGCTGCTACTGCTGCTGCTGTTGTTGTTGTAATTGTTATTTTCAACATAATCATCATCGTCTGCATAATTATCAACAACATTATACATGAAACAAGCAATTCAGACCAACGATGATACCACCCTCACTGCTGCTGCTGCTACTACTACTACTACTACTACTACACTACTACTACTACTACTACTACTACACTTCTTCATCTTCTTCTTCACCTTCTTCCACCCCCATCCCCACCCCCACTACGACTACTACTACTACTACTACTACTAACCTACTACTACTACTACTACTACTACTACTACTACTACATCACAACAATCTCTAATACTATAAAGTCCATAACTATGACCACTACAACCACCACATGTGCAACAATACCAGTCACATCAATCACCGTTACTATGACAACCACAACTATTACCGCAACGGTCACACCAACTGTTAAAACACCGGATGCAACCAGCGCAGCTTATAACACGACCATTAATATAACCGTCCCCAACTTATCACCATAGCAACCAGAACAACTACTACAATACCAACTACAACCTATACCACACCAATCGCCAAGTCTACAAGCACCACTACAACAACTATGGACGTAACAACTACAATTGCTACTACCTAAACAACTGTAACCTGCACCACTACAATACTGGGAACCACGTCTGTCGCCTTCATTTCCACCACTACCACTACTACCTCATCCACAATTGTACCACTACCACTAATAACAACAGCAACAACAACATGAAGAACAAGAGGAAGATGAAAGAAATCCAATCATTCCAGTGTTCGATCATTATCGATCCTTTTGCTGTTACCAATATCCCATCCTTCATCAACCGGGCTTCATCCAATACTTCCATTTTAACTACTGCACATCGTTCTGTATCTGCCACTACTACCACCACCACCACCTACACCTACACCAGCAGTACCATCACCATCACTACCAACAACAACAATGCCATCACTATCATCAACACCACCAACACCAACACCAACCACCACCACCACCACCACCACCACCACCACCACTACTACTACTACTACTACTACTACTACTACTACTACCACCACTACCACCATCACCACCACCAACACTAGCAGCAGTACCATCGCCAGCAGTACCATCACCATCACTACCAACAACAACAATGCCACCACTATCATCAACACCACCACCATCACCACCACTACTACTACTACTACCACTACTACTACTACTACTACTACTACTTACCACATTCATTATTGTAGGCCATACCTCTCTTCGGCCACACTCTTGAGCACGCCATCATCAGCACAATTATACTCACTTTGAAGCGCAGCAGCAGCAGCACCACCACCACCACCACCACCAACACCACCACCACCAACAACACCACCACCACCAACACCAACACCATCACCACCACCAACAACAACAACACCACTGCGGTCCGCGGGACGTTCTCGATGGCACGCCTAACGAAAAATTACCTTGATTTTTTTTCCCGTTTGTTTTAGTAATGCGGCCGACTTGATGATGATGAGTAACGTCTCATGTGGCCAGCTTCTAGCAAAAAAGAAAAGGTTGGCCATGCCTACTCATAGTAGTCTCTCAGCCTGTTAGAAATAGCAGTCAAACTACTCCAAATCACACGCGTTAAGTTAAATGGAAAAATGGAAGGAAAAAAAAAACACTTCTCATTTCTGGCCATTTTGGTATAAATCAACGGTTACTCTTTTTACTCTTTTTACTCTTTTTTAGTTTCCGTCATTCCACTGCGGCCATGCTGGAGCACTGCCTTTAAGGGTTTTAGCCAAACAAATCGACCCGAGGACTTATTTTTTAAAGCCAAATACTTATTCTATCGGTTCTCTTCTGCCGAACCGCTAAGTTACGGGACGTAAACACACCAACACCGGTGGTCAAGTGGTAATAGAGGGACAGACACAAAGACATACACACACTCACACACACACGCACACACATATATATATGCATAGATACATACAAATAAATATATCCGACAGGCTTCTTTCAGTTTCTATCAAATCCGCTCAAGGCTTTGGTCGGCCTGCGGTTATAGCAGAATATACCTGGCCAAGGTGCCACCAATATAGAACTGAAACCGGAACCAATACATTTAAAGGGAAACATTTTCATGGAAATTTGAAATACTAATTAAGATACCCGGTTTAGTATTTTGCTTGGGAGAACCCTCCAAATTCTTATATGAGCTTCCAGGAGTCATAAGGACCCAAGTTGAGAACCAGTGGTCTAGACGTCTTCAGAATAATACCCTAATTCTTGCTGCCATATCTTTGGTCGTATATCTAGACAATCAGGCCTAATAAGGAGATAAAGAACAACAGCGACGAGAGCAATTTTACCATATCCAAAAACATGGACGCACCGTACACCAAATGCATCGTTGTCTTTTATCTTTTACTTGTTCCAGTCATTGGAATTCGACCATGCCATCATCATCGTCTTCGTCTTCATCATCATCATCGTCATCACCATCACCACCATCATCATCATCATCATCACCATCCTCATCACCATTATCATCATTATCATCATCATCCTCATCATCATCATCATCGTCGTCGTCGTCGTCGTCATCATCATTATTAGCATTATCATAGCCTTCGTCTTCATCATCATCATCGCCATCATCATCATCGCCATCATCATCATCGCCATCATCATCATCATCATCATCATCATCATCATCATCATCATCATCACCACCACCACCACCACCATCATCATCATCATCATCATCATCATCATTACCATCATCATCATTCCCATTGTCATTGTCATTGAGGTCATCATCACCATCGTCATCATTATGATCATCCCCATAATCATCATCGTAATCATCACAACCACCAACATCGTAATCATCGTCAATATCATCATCATCAGCTCCAACAGTTCATTGACCATCAGCCATCCCTCATCCACCACTACATACACTCCCACCCTGGATATACTTTCCTCTCGACAGGACACCACAACCTATCTGCATCCACCCAAGCCACACCATTGCATTTCACCACCACTAACTCAGTTGAAAAGGGTTCGATACAACTGCAACTACTACTACTACTACTACTACTACTACTACTACTACTACTACTAGGTCGTCAAGTATGAAATTAGTAGAAAAGATACTGTCTGCTGTGTAATAATATTAGAATGAGATACTCCATTAATATTCCGAGTTGTCTGTGATGCTGTATTTCCAAGAAAGAACTCATATTTCAAAAATGTATGAATTTCCGACTTATCCATCTCTAAACAAAAAATAGCAAAAAACGATTTATAAATACTTTATAAAACACAAAATGAGTTAGAATAAAGAAATAGATGTGTCATCTTTCTAACAAAAAATAAAGATTGTCAAAATATAATAATGGCGCAAAATGAGCAG
>NW_021829034.1:5000-7017 GCF_006345805.1 Octopus sinensis | reverse complement strand
TTATTTACTACTTGCTTATTTTGATTTTAATCACCTTACTTTGAAATTGTATGGATAATACTGTACTAAATTCTGGTGTCTGAACCTAAGAACCATAGTCATCTCTCTCTCTCTCTCTCTCTCTCTCTCTCTCTCTCTATATATATATATATATATATATGATGGCCGTCCACTCGTGACCGAGGAAGACCATTGCCGACCTTCAGGAACATTGTGCGCTGTAGGACTAACTTATATTTTGCATTTGCGGCTCTGTTGGTGGCTAATGAGCCCTGCTCTTGACAAGCACACACGACTGCAAACATTGCAGACCAAGCTTTCCCCATTCACTATACGAGACGTGCGCTTTCGCACAGCTCGCCTAAGTTTTTCATGTTGGATACGTGCTCTCTCAAAGTGTCGACCCCTCCTTAACCGGCTCCCTCCATCTGTGGCGATGACAGGCATTGTTCTCCCAGTCAGTGTCCTGCAATATCAAAGGCCTTTTAACGAGGACTTAACACAGTCCTTAAATCGCAGCCTTGGTTTCTGCCGGAGTCTCCTTCCATTCACAAGTTCTCCATAGAGCATCTGCTTAGGAATCCTTCTATCCTCCATTCTAATAAGGTGTCCAGTCCAACGCAACCGGTGCTTGTGTACCATCGCCTCAATACTCAAGATATCAGCTGTCCTCAGGATCTGTGTGTCTGGAATTTTTGAGGTATATATATATATACACACAACAAAATAGAATGAAAAAACCATAAAGCCATTTCAAATAAAAACTAAAAATAGCCGAGTCAGAACTGAAAACACCACCATAAGCACGTGGCACATACGTGTGTGTGGTGAAGAGATGACACAATATCGGTAAAGAAATTTGAGAAATTTGAAAAAAAAACAATACAAAACCGGTTAATTCTCCCAAAACAGTGTCAGTACACACAAAATTTTATAACGTTTTCTTAAGATGACGATTTAAATATATTCTTTTATCAAGTAATACAAGTCCTCTATTGTTTTTTTCATTCTATTTTGTTTTTTATACATCCAACAACGTACTTTCTCATCATCATCATCATTGTTCGACCGTGGTCGAGACTCATAGTCTTTTCAAATGGCTAATAATGTGTGCGCGCGCCACTACTGCACACATTGGAAAGCATTGTACAACCAAGTACTAAAGAAGATCTTCCCTCCTCCATGAAACAAAGCTGTTCCCGCTGGACGTCAACCCAGTATTTCTAAGCTACGGACCGAGTGATTTATTATAAGGTTATCTCCCTAGATAGATTGCCTTCACTACGGCTAAGGAGCCCTTTCTACCCCATACCAACTCTCTCACCCATATATATATATATGTGTGTGTATGTGTATGTAGTCTTTTGGACTTTCCTATGTCTCCTGTTCCCGAAGAAGAGCTTAGCACGAAACGAAAACCAACCACTCTTTCTTTCTTTCCTTCTCTGAGCGACTCATTAATACTTTGCATGTACTACGTTTTCATGTAGTCTTTTATACTCCGTGAATTATATTTGCCACTTGTGGCTAACCCCTAAGGGTGGATGCTACTGTAGCTTGTAGCCCCAGGAGGACACCACCTCCAGCTGGCTATTGACACACTTTCTGTGCCCTATCAGTATTTGCAAAGGGAAGCCATCCTTTCCGTCTTCAACCTATGATGCACACGGACTCGAGTTTCTGGGTATTGACCTGTCATCAGCATATGACAATCAGCGGTAAGCCTCTCTTTGCAAATATATATCATTTTTCCAGTGACGAAATGTCACTGATATCGAAAAAGTGTAAACAAGCAATAATAAATCTTTGAGCGAGATATAAACAGTAGCTGCATGACATCGTGAAGTATATTTTCCACTTAAATGTGGCTAACCCCTAAAGGTGGATGCTATTGTAGCTTGTAGCCCCAGGAGGATACCTCCTTCAGCTGGCTATTGACACACTCTAAAAACATTGTCACTACACACAAAATAAAGTGTGTCAACAGCCAAGCTAGAGGAGGTGTCCTCCTGGGACT
>NW_021829034.1:0-2500 GCF_006345805.1 Octopus sinensis | reverse complement strand
ATGCATGTGCATATATATATATTTATAAAACCTACAGTATTTAATCATATCAAAGGGAAATGAAATTTAATTAAAATTAAAACATTCAATCAAAATTTACATTTCCAGTGGTCTAACGTGTAAAAAAAATTAGTCAAGAAGACTATATATTAGTCATACGATGTAGTGTATATTTAAACACATAAGGGATCCACTTATAGGGATGGTAAATGTTTTTCATTTCCAAATTTTATCCTTTATTTTTGTGGTTTACAGAACCTAGCTGTTCTTTCTAGCGTGCTATAAGTGGATTCCTTATGTGTTTAACCCTTTCGTTACTGTATTTCTGTTGAGAAGTTCTGTGTTTCTTTCAATTATTTTAAATATAACAAAGAATTTAGTAAAATAACTTGGTTATCATTAAGCTAGTGTCAGGAACATAAATTGTGACTAAGGTTTGGTGGAAGATTTTAATTCAAAACTTATGAAAACAAGACATTTTACCACAGAGCCAGAGGCAGTTTTGGCCGGGTTAGTAACAAAAGGGATACACTACATCGTATATTTATAAAACTATATATACACACAAAAACATACATTATATGCTTGAATTTAAAAAAAGGAAATCAAACAAGAACTGCTCTGTGTCCTCACCACTGCATGATGTCTGCTCGGTGAGTTTGAACCCCTTATGGCAGGCGCAGTAGAAGCTCCCCGGGGTGTTTAAGCAAATCTCTTCACAGCCCCCGTTCCTCACGTCGCATTCGTTGATATCTGGAAAATAGAAAGGAAAAAAAATAAACACTTTTTCATTGGAATCTTACTACTACTACTACTACTACTACTACTACTACCACCACCACCACCACCACCACCACCACTACTACTACCACCACCACCACCACCACCACCACCACCACTACTACTACTACTACTACTACTACTACTACTACTACTACTACTACTACTACTACTACTACTACTACTACTAGGTTAGATATTGCCGAAGCGGTAGTGGTGCTGCCTCGTGTAAATATCTCTCCCTCCTGGCTTACTTTACTGATGAGTCTGTTGGCCTATGGAAGTTAGCTTGATTTAATTTAATCAGGCTGATTTACCATTAAAAAAAACGATGAAACAATGCATTGTATAAAGTGAAACAGGGTAAATGTTTTTTTTAATTTTCTCCTGATTTACAGAATTACCACTATTTTGCGGTTGAAGCCTTGGCTGTTATTGTCTAGTGGGTTGAACGGCCTATTATGGCCGTTCCTTAATTTGCTGCTATATATATATATATAATATATTATATATATATATTATATATATATATATATATATGTGTGGTGTGTGTGTGTGGGTGGTGTGTATATATATATATATGTAATAAATATGCGTCTATACATCTATGTATGTATGTTTATGTCTAACCTCTTAGTGATTTGAAATTTTTTCCCCCAAAGCAAAGGAGCGGGTTTCTAATAAACGCCCAAAAAGCTGCTTTACGGAACAACAGCACCACCGCCACGACGACGACCACCACCACCACCACCGCCACCACCACTACTGTCACCCCTCTCATCATCATCGTCGTTGTTATTGTCCTTGTTGTCGCTGACATTGTTACCCGCCCCCTTTCGGCAACGGCAACCTGTCCGTAACGGTAATAACAATAAGCGTTACATGTTGACCTTGAACGGAACGTTTGTTCCGCTTGGGAGAGGTGAAGAAAAGGGAGGTAGAGAAAAGAAGGAAGGTTGGGATAAAGAAGGAATGGGTGTGTGGGGAAGAGGTGGGAGGAGAGGGAAGAAAAAGGAAGGAGGGGAAGGAGGTGGGGTGGGAGAAAAAGAAAGGGATGGGTGATAGGGGTGTAGGAGAGGAGAGGAAGAGATAAGGGGAGAGGGAAAGAGGAGAGTGAGAGGGGAAATGAAGGAGGGGAAGGATGGTGCAGGGAGGGATAGAAAGGGACGGGGTAGATAGGGAAGGAGGGGAGTGGGAGAGGGAAGAAGGGCCTTGGGAATGGAAAGAGGGGGAGTGGGGAAGGGAGGTGGGAGTAGGGAATGAAAGGAAGTGGTTGGGAAGATGTGGAAGTAGGAGAGGGGAGGGAGAATTAAGGGGAGGAAGAAGGGGGCGTGTAGTGGGGAAAGAGGAGGGGAAGGAAGGTGCAGGAGGAATGGAAGGGACAGGGGTTGATAGGGAAGGAGGAGAGGGCGGGTATGGAAGAGGACAGGGTAGGTTGAAAATAGGGGAAACGGGGAGAAGTTAAGACACGGAGGATAAACGGAGGGGAAGATATGGAAGTAGGAGAGGGGAGGGAGACATAAGGAGAGGAAGAAGGAGGCGATTAGTGGGAAAAGAGGAGGAGGAAGGAAGGGACAGGGGTTGACAGGGAAGGAGGAGAGGGCAGGTATGGAAAGAGGTTGGGAAGAGGACAGGGTAGGTTGAAAATAGGGGAGTCGGGGAGAAGTTAAGACAAGAGTGCGGGGAGGGGAGGGGAAGAGCAAAGAGGGTGTCGAGCAGA